>NC_042990.1:33862391-33949891 GCF_901001165.1 Salmo trutta | reverse complement strand
GACCTGGGGTTACTGGAGACTCAGTATCATGGTCACTAAGGACCTGGGGTTACTGGAGACTCAGTATCATGGTCACTAAGGACCTGGGGTTACTGGAGACTCAGAATCATGGTCACTAAGGACCTGGGGTTACTGGAGACTCAGTATCATGGTCACTAAGGACCTGGGGTTACTGGAGACTCAGTATCATGGTCACTAAGGACCTGGGGTTACTGGAGACTCAGCATCATGGACACTAAGGACCTGGGGTTACTGGAGACTCAGCATCATGGTCACTAAGGACCTGGGGTTACTGGAGACTCAGTATCATGGACACTAAGGACCTGGGGTTACTGGAGACTCAGAATCATGGTCACTAAGGACCTGGTGTTACTGGAGACTCAGCATCATGGTCACTAAGGACCTGGGGTTACCGGAGACTCAGCATCATGGTCACTAAGGACCTGGGGTTACTGGAGACTCAGCATCATGGTCACTAAGGACCTGGTGTTACTGGAGACTCAGCATCATGGTCACTAAGGACCTGGGGTTACCGGAGACATAGAATTTAAATGATTAGAACAGACATTGCCATGGAAGTCAATGTACCGTGGTGGGTGGACTGGCGGCTATGGGTGTACCATGGTCTGAGGGGCTTTATCCATTCTAGTAATTCTAATTCTATGACTAACTCATTTTAATGATTCTAATTATATGACTAACTCATTCTTTCACTACAGTACACTTAAAGGGCACCTGTCATATTTAGTCCTGAATGAGGACTACTTAATGACATGAATATTCAAAATAATAACAATCAACATTTGTGACAGATATGAGTTTTTTACTGATGATGTACTACTAGGCTTTCCCTGGATATTTTCTTAAAGTATCAGTAAATCATAATGGAACAGAATCACTATCTGATTTGGACAGCATCATAACAGCAGTATTGAGTGAGGCAAGGATCATACGCAGACCATCAGTATGAGTACGTGACTATCCTGTTCCTCACATACATGATACAGCATGCGTGGAGTCTTTCACTGTCACCATGACAACCAAACATCGGAGTGTACCAGACAATCTGACTGTTAGAGTAGTTAGGTTTCCTAGACAAGACACACACACACACAGGCAGCGTGTGTCTGGCATTTGGTGGACTCTAGTCTTCCAGCAGCCGCATCAACACATCCACAGAGCCTCTTACGGGGAGAAAATAGTTCACGAATCAGAACCGGGGCCACGTTCAAAGGAATTTGGATAGAGAGAGAAGGATGAAGAGAGAGAAAGAGAGAGAGATAGAAAGAAAAAGTGAAAGAGACCAAGAGAGAGTGAAAGAACAAATTAGATTGAGAGCGAAAGAGAGAGAGACTAAAAGAAAGTGTAAGAGAGAGATAGAGACAGAGAAAAAGAACGAGAGAGAGGTAAAGAAAGACACAGATAGAAAGAAAAGAGAGAGACCAAGAGGAAGTGGAAGAGAATTAGAGAAAAGGCATCTGGATCCCTGGAGACAGTCTGGACAACAGATTATCAGGGGACACATTACCAGAAACATACTGCACTACAATACCAGGGAGCATGGAGCTGCACTTACTTGAAGGCATGGTGTAGGTTTCCTCTTCGTCTATAATCTCAGCATAATCGTCCGTCTCTGCAGAAACACAACAGCCTCGTGGTCAGTCCAGTCACACACCACCGTCAGAGACGGATACACACAAATAAAGCTAGCTAGACATGTACCCTTCCACACAAGTAACTACAGCCAGCTGAAAATAAATATTTGAGTCACACAGCAAGTGCTCCTCAACAAATTCCCACACTGCCGAACACAGAGACACATGCACTTTCTCGTACACACACACAGTCGCTCTCGTACAGTAAACACACACAGAAACACAAGCATTTGCGCTCGCAACTCTCACAGTTTCAGCCACTCGTGTGTGGCACATATCTGTCTGTCTAGCCAATCAGAACTCAGCAGTACAGCTGGGCTTCTGGGTTAGGGGGGAAGAAGAGGGGAGGAGAGGGGATGTGGAGACTGAAAGGAGGGGGGATGGAACCAGTTATTCCCTTTCTCTTCAGGAAAGAGAAAGAGAGAGAAGAGCCATCACACAGTCCCCTAGATAAACAGATGTAGGTGTTTACAGTAAGTGAACGGCCTCTGGCTGTCCAATCTTGACTTGATCGAATATGGTCATTTGCTAGTTGTGCCGTCTTGGCTACTGTTCCTCTTAGGGAAGGGAGAACACCAGATTGTGTAGTGTTTAGCCAGCAGCCAGCCAAACTCAGCTCTCTTTATGGGGCCGAGCTGGGAGAGGGCTTGGAGCGGGGCCCTTAAAGACGCAGGCAGACAGCAGGGACGGTAGCCAAAAAGCCACTCAGAGTAGGAGTGCTGATCTACGATCATGCCCCCCCCCCCACCCGTCTATCTAATCTTATTCATTATGATCAAAAAGGCACACCAAATCTGAGACTCTTTGTGAATACCGGTTCAGATTTTAGGACAGACAAACTGACCAGGCCTGGGTTCAAATAGCCTAGCATTTGTTTTCTTTCAAATACTTTAATCTGTGCTTGATTAGGCTTGTCTGGCACCATGGAACCAATGGAATAGTCCCAAAAGTGCAAAGCCCGCCAATTTGGCACTCTAGACAGGCTCAAACTCAATCGATTCGAATCACATGGCAGCACTGCAGCTCGGACAGATTTCAGCACAATTTCTAGAGACGATATTAACCGTTACATTGTTTCCCTAATTCCAATCACGTCTATTGCATGATTAGCGCATTACCAATGACAAACCTCTAGAAGCAGATGGATAAAAACAGATTCATTTAATTTGAGTCATACACACACAAACCACAACCCCCAGAATCATCCCTCATGACCCCAGTGAGTTAGTAGCAGGTGACAGGAAGGAATGGAGGGAAATATTAAAAGAAGCTAAACTTTACCATCCCCACTACAATCCTCTGCAAGTCCAAGGAGAGCATGCAAAACAGAGAGAATGAGGGAGAGAGAGAAAAAGAGAGGGAGAGAGGAGAGGTTACACACTTTTCACAAATATATGAAAAGTATAAAAGACAGTATAATTCATTCAAAATGGGTTTAATAATTGTTACTGTAACACACTCCTTCAAGACAAGCAGTGACTGGGCATTTCAACAGTGCATCTAATCTATCCTTTTATTTAATATCAGTGGGAAAGTTTCTACTTTAAATGGAGCTAGTCTGTCGTTGGAATGTGTGGAACCTGATTGAGTTTGGTTGAAGGGACGGCCAGCATTGTCCTGAACGGGGTCGGCGGAGTTCATTGGCTATCACCTGGCTATTATTAGCATTGGAGGAGGCGAGATCAGGTGGGACCATTGAGAGGGCAGACACACAACTCCGGTATAAAGTGGGTTTTTTCAAAGTTGCCGAAATGCCAGGTGCGTCCACTTATATCAGCGCATTCGTAACAACCTAACCATTACAAAACTTCTATTCGATCAAATAAGCCTCACGTAGCGAATTAGCAATGACATTTTTTGTAGAACAAATTCTAAACTTTCTCATTGACCTCCATACAAGAATTCCCCACTTTGTGGTATTATTTTTGTGGACAGATTTGGAGCGGAGTAAACCCTCTTGCTTCGCATCTTCCTCTCTGGTGTTGGTTAACTTTGTTAGTTAGATTATTTTTGTTTTTACACATCCTTGAGGGCAAAAACTCAGGTTAGCGAAATCCAGCTGAATTTATAGCGATATGTACGGTACCAGTCAAAAGTGTGGACTCACCTACTCCTTCAAGGGTTTTTCTTCATTTTTTATTATTTTCTACATTGTAGATTAATAGTGATAACATCAAAACTATGAAATAACACATATGGAATCATGTAGAACCAAAAAAGACAGATTATTCAAAGTAGCCACCCTTTGCCTTGATGACAGCTTTGCACACTCTTGGCATTCTCTCAACCAGCTTCACCTGGGATGCTTTTCCAACTGTCTTGAAGGAGTTCCCACATATGCTGAGCACTTGTTGGCTGCTTTTCCTTCACTCTACAGTCCAACTAATCCCAAACCATCTCAATTGGGTTGAGGTCGAGTGATTGTGGAGGCCAGGTCATCTGATGCAGCACATCCCTCTCCTTCTTGGTCAAATAGCCCTTACACAGCCTGGAGGTGTATTGGGTCATTGTCCTGTTAAAAAACAAATGATAGTCCCACTAAGCGCAAACCAGATGGGATGGCGTATCGCTGCAGAATGCTGTGGAATGCAGAATGCCAATATATTTTGATTTGTTTAACACTTACTTGGTTACTACATGATTTCATATGTGTTATTTCATAGTTTTGATGTCTTCACTATTATTCTACAATGTAGAAAATACTCAAAATAATGAAAAACCCTTGAATGAGTAGGTGTGTCCAAACTTTTGACTGGTACTGTAAATATATAAATCTGTGATTATAGCAATACAAATAGATGGATGTTAAGTCAAAAAGCTTTAAAGGGTGTTTCATCTTTAACCTCTCAGAAGCTATAGGTTATATCCGCCTGGTTGCTGACGTGGCCTGACAGGCTTACAGCACCATCAGCCCAGTTACAGCCCAGACAGGCTCTGCATGCATCCCTATTCCCTTTATAGAGCACTACTTTTCACCAGGGCCCATAGGGCATAATACAGTGCAGTCGGAAAGCATTCAGACCCCTTGACTTTAACATTTTGTTACATTACGGCCTTATTCTAAAATTGATTAAATAATTTTCCCCCCTCATCAATCTACACACAATACACCATAATGACAAGGCAAAAACAGTTTTTTATAACATTTTGCAAATGTATAAAACTTAAATATTATATTTACATAAGTATTCAGACCCTTTACTCAGTACTCTGTTGTAGCAACTTTGGCAGCGATTACAGCCTCGAGTTTTCTTGGGTATGATGCTACAAGCTTGGCACACCTGTATTTGGGGAGTTTCTCCCATTCTTCTCTGCAGATCCTCTCAATCTCTGTCAGGTTGGATGGGGAGTGTCGCTTTCTTGTCTCTCCAGAGATTTTCGATGGGTTCAAGTCCGGGCTCTGGCTGGGCCACTCAAAGACATTCAGAGACTTGTCCCGAAGCCACTCCTGTGTTGTCTTGGCTGTGTGCTTAGGGTCGTTGTCCTGTTGGAACGTGAACCTTCGCCCCAGTCTGAGGTCCTGAGAACTCTGGAGTAGGTTTTTATCAAGTGTCTCTCTGTACTTTGCTCCGCGTGGACCCAAAAACATCCCCACAGCATGATGCTGCCACCACCATGCTTCACTGTAGAGATGGTGCCAGGTTTCCTCCAGACGTGACGCTTGGCATTAAGGCCAAAGAGTTCAAAACTTGATTTCATCAGACCAGAGAATCTTGTTTCTCATGATCTGAGCCCTTTAGGTGCCTTTTGGCAAACTCCAAGTGGGTTGTCATGTGCTTTTTTTTTGGTACCCTTCCCCAGATCTGTGCCTCGACACAATCCTGTCTCGGAGCTTTTACAGACAATTCCTTCGACCGCATGGCTTGGTTTTTGCTCTAACATGCACTGTCAACTGCGGGACCTTATATAGACAGGTGTGTGCCTTTTCAAATCATGTCCAATCAATTGAATTTACCACAGATGGACACACCAAGTTGTTGAAACATCTCAAGGATGATCAATGGAAACAGGATGCACTGGAGCTCAATTTTGAGTCTCATAGCAAATGGTCTGAATACTTATGTAAATAAGGTTATTTCGGTTTTTTATTTTTTATACATTTGCAAAAAGTTCAAAAATCCTGTTTTCGCTTTGTCATTATGGGTTATTGTGTGTAGATTGATGAGGAAAAACATGTATTTAATCCATTGTAGAATAAGGCTGTAACATAACAAAATGTGGAAAAAGGGAAGGGGTCTGAATACTTTCCGAATGCACTGCAGATAGGCAATAGGGTCCCGTTTGGGACTCCGCCTCTACTGATTTGCGGGCTTGAATACAAACAGCAGGCGACACACTTCCCGGAAAACAAAATGTGGAATTAATTTAATCTTGCCGCCTTCAAAAGCTGAATCTGTTAAAAGGTGTTTTACTCTAAGACATGACAGGGATAAGGCATGAGCAATGAGATGTGTTTAATCTCATTGAGAAGACCTGTTCCTTCTTCCCGGCAGGCTAGTTCTGTTCGGCCACTGTAGGTGTTGCTTTGTCAGGCATTTAAGGGTTTAGTGCACTTCACACTTTCTGTCAACATCACCCCACTTCCCCTCAACCCCCAACACACTTACGTGGCCCTGTGTGTGTGTGTGTGTGTGTGTGTGTGTGTGTGTGTGTGTGTGTGTTGTGGATTTAGGCACTCAGTGTGGCAGACAGGGTTAGTCAGAGAAAAACAGGAAGCAGGGTCAGTCT
Source organism: Salmo trutta (assembly GCF_901001165.1). Classification (NCBI taxonomy): domain Eukaryota; kingdom Metazoa; phylum Chordata; class Actinopteri; order Salmoniformes; family Salmonidae; genus Salmo; species Salmo trutta. The sequence continues at coordinate 33,943,508 of NC_042990.1, read as the reverse complement.
AGTCAGCCAATCAGAGCAGTTGTACCCTTTGACGGAGAGTCATGTGCTCAGAAGACAAAAGGAAGGAAAAAGCGCCTGGCTTTAGCAGGTTTAGGGGGCGTCGAGGTCACAGGGCTTACAGTCTTCAGCCAATCAGAGATAGGGATGAGAGAGCGGGAGAGATGGTGAGAAGAAGAGAGGAATAGTGCTTCTGACAAAAACAGGGTTATTTCTCCCAGGTACACATCTAGGATTAGCTTCCCCTCTGTCATTCCTAACCTTAACCATTAGTGGGGAAAATGCAAAACTGACCCCAGATCAGTGTTTAGGGGCAACTTCACCCTACACCACAGAAAACACATTAGCAGACAGCATTTGTGAAGGAGTGATGAATGTTGGTGTGACAACGTCCAAAACTTTTCCCATATTACAGAGAAAATGCTACCCACCTCAGAAATCATTATCACTCTGGCACACCTGTCATGAAACTACATGAAATACGTCAATAATAATAACATTAATCAATCTCTTCTTCCTTATACCAACCAACGGGGAAGTCAAAGACGACATGGCAGTGCTAGCATCACTTTAAATACGTCATTTCTGCATTTCAATCAACAGCACACTAATAAGTCCTTCACTATTCTATACCGGGGCTAAGGAATTGATTTCCACTTCTTCAAAAGGTCTTGGATATGACCGTACGCTGACACAATATGGAATGAATTCAGTTAAATATATTGGATTTATGCAGGCAGCAAGCTGCTGCAGCAGGGGGGCTTTTTATAGGGCTTTTCTCTGAGCCATTTCTGAGTAATGGCATTGATGGATGGTATCAAGGAGTGTAAACATGGAACTCAGACCGCCTCTGAACACACTCCATTAACACTCCGTTTAACCTCCGTGGACGTTTCGCCACATATCAAAAACACCATCAAATGAAAAGCTGTAGTGTCGTAGTAACACTTCTGGGCATAAATCACATCTACAACTCCCCACCGGAGACCGGGGTTCGATCCCCGCGTCCACCTTTCGCACTGTTTCTCCCACTTCCCTGTATCTCCCTATGATCTTCCTCACTATCACTGAATAAATTGTAAAAACTCCTAAAAAAAACATTTTTTTTAAACCCACTATCAAATAGAATCCAGTCTGACAGTGAAACTGAAACAACCAGTATGACAATATAATTACTGATATTGGTAGAGAGCAGACTTATCCCCTAGTTTATTTAAAAAAAAATGCATTTAAATAAGTGTGTAATTTTGATATTCATACTGTGGGCATACGCTAAAGAAATGATCAAACCATCTTGTTTGAAACAAAAAATCCGTAAACTCAACCATCTATCTGGAATATACTATCTGTGAGTACTATACTCCTCAACCTTCATATCACTGCGTAGCTACAAGAGAGCAAGATACCCTCTGACACACTCTGATCCTCCCAACCTCAGAGACCAGCTCTGAGCCCCATACAACACAAGCATCTCTTTGATACCATACTGTCTGACTGTCTACTCCCCTAACCTCCGACCCCTGGTCAGTTAAACAGGGCCTGTCCAACCCCTTCAATCAGGCCTTTATCTGTAACTGGAGCTCCCAGGATATTAACATTCACCAGCCACATCACAGGCCTCTGACATTTAGAAGATGAAGAGAAACAGACTTGGGAAGAGAGAGGGAGGCAAAAGGATGGAGAGAGAGAAAGAGAGAGGGCAGAGACAGTGAGAGGGGAGAGAGAGAGTGAGATGGAGAGGGGGGAGAGAGTGAGAGGGGAGAGAGACAGTGAGATGGAGAGGGGGGAGAGAGTGAGAGGGGAGAGGGAGGGGTAAAGAGAAAGACATTCTCCTTGTCTGATGATAATGATACGTAAGTGAAGCTAAAGCGTGGACCCAACTGCTCCTGAGTCTAAAGGCGTCAACATGCTTTGGTTCAGCTGGCACCTAGCCAAATGCGGCTATGTGAACTGAACAAGTGTGCTCGCATACTCCCTTAAAGTGGCAATAGTACTGCTGGTCCATCTTGAGACGCCTTAGCCAGTATACCCTTCCCCTAAACAGTAAAAATTGATGTAAGATGTAAAGAATTATGACAGATTTCTTGACTTATGTTTTTTCCGAGGAGATTTTAGTCGCGCAATTTTACAGCTAACTAAAGATGTTTGGTGCAGTATTTCTCAAGTGAAAAAAATGTGCATGAAAACGTGTCGTCTATTGTTGAAAGACAACAAACACTTAATTGAAGAATCCTTACTGTTGACCAATGACCGACGAAGGGGCGTAGACTTCGGCTCCGAACTTCAGCTTGCCTTGAGACCCTAACCAAAGCCTAACCATACTATTACCAAACCCCTAAATGTAGTTCACACCTAGGCACATGGCTCCGCTCAGATCCTACATGGATGATTGATGCTGTTGACATTACTGGGTGGGTGGAGAGGGGTTCAGACATCCTTCTGGGGGGGGGGGGGGGGGGGCGTGTTTGCATGGGTCTCTCCAGCTGAAGGCCTTGGTACCCCTCACACCACCAATCCCCTCCTCATCTCCTTAGCAGGGATTCCTCCTGCCACTTGCTAATCCACAAGCATGCTAAGACTGGAGTGTTCAGTTACAGTGTGATAGATGTGCCTCATGCAATTCAAGGTGTACTGCTGCTGCTAAATCGCTGCCTCAACTGACAAAAAAAATAAGATGAGCTTTTAAGATCTGAGTGACAACATCTGAGAAACCTCCAAGGTAACTATCTAGCTAGCTTGTAATCCTGGAAGTGTAGCCAACCATATGAATAGATGTATAGAAGTATGCCCCAGGAAGAACCAAACACCCACAAACATCCAAGTAAGGACTTTCATGCAATATTAGGTTGTGTATTAGATATCTAATACTTAATCATATCCAGTGGCTTTACAGATCAATGGACAGAAGCATCTGGGATCAGCTTGAGTGTCATTATCTGATTAAAGCGTGGTCATCTTCGCCCCAGCAACCGTCCATATATGGATTTCCATCAATAGCCCAGCTATATACAGTACAGTAAGATAGTCACAGATGATTGATGAGGCACTGATCTCTTACCTGAGACAGAGATGGCACGCACCCCAGCGCTCCGGACCACCCCCTCTACTACCTTCTTCTCATTGTTGGGTACCCTGCAGGGTAAAGAGCAGAGACCGAGTACATCAACAAGAGAAATTCCCAAACTTAAAACCAGTTAGTAAATCAACAGCGTCCACAGCAACTCCAGGAGGTTCAAGTGCATTCCTGAAAAGGATCTCTGGGGCTATTATGGAAAACATCCACAATATTCTGAGTACCATTCTCCTCCTGGAGCCACTAAACAGTCTTGGAAGGATCTAGTGTTGAGGTGCAGGACCAATAAGGGGACTAGGTAGGAGGAATTCTCAGATAATCCTACTCTAGAGAACTATTTATCAGGATTCTTCCCCAGAACTGTTTAAATAGGTTTTTAGAAGAGCTTGTTATCTGAGCTACAGAGAGAGGGAGAACAAAAGATGTAGAGAGAGAGAGAGAGAGAGAGAGAGATGTAGAGATAGAGAGAGTGAGAGATAGAGAGAGAGAGTGAGAGATAGCGAGAGCGAGAGATAGAGAGAAAGAGTGAGAGATGTAGAAAGAGAGAGAGAGCAAAAGATGTAAAGAGAGAGAGAGCGAAAATGTAGAGAGAGAGAGAGCCTTTACAAGTGTTTGAAAACACTAAGTGGAAAATATTTGGCTCAATAACATTTATCCTTATTTGACCAAAGCCCAGAGTGCCAAAGAGCGGAGAGAGAGAGAGAAAAATAGAGAGGGAGAGAGAGAAAAGGTGTAATTGTGGAAAAACCCTCTAGCTCAAGATGTAGTAGGGATAGATAAGGGCGTTCGCTAAATTATTAAAATATACATGTGAAATGTGCTTTTGGGCCGCCCCATTTAGTCGACTGGTTGATTGTTTGGTTGTTGTCATTGTAGTAGTGGACAGAGCGCATAACCTAGGCTACACTTGTGAGGGAAAAGTTTGGGTTTATTTCATTCCATTTACGAGTTGTCAATTTATTCATTGTGTTTTGTTTGGAGCGCTCCTGTCAATCTTGAGAAAGGACGCGCACCTGATTACGCATAGAAGTAGTCCTAGGCTACCTGGCCTGATTACACATAGAAGTAGGCCTAGGCTACCTGGCCTGATTACACATAGAAGTAGGCCTAGGCTACCTGGCCTGATTACGCTTAGAAGTAGGCCTAGGCTACCTGGCCTGATTACGCTTAGAAGTAGGCCTAGGCTACCTGGCCTGATTACGCTTAGAAGTAGGCCTAGGCTACCTAGCCTGATTACGCTTAGAAGTAGGCCTAGGCTACCTGGCCTGATTACGCATAGAAGTAGGCCTAGGCTACCTAGCCTGATTACGCTTAGAAGTAGTCCTAGGCTACCTGGCCTGATTACGCATAGAAGTAGGCCTAGGCTACCTGGCCTGATTACGCATAGAAGTAGGCCTAGGCTACCTAGCCTGATTACGCTTAGAAGTAGGCCTAGGCTACCTGGCCTGATTACGCATAGACGTAGGCCTAGGCTACCTAGCCTGATTACGCTTAGAAGTAGGCCTAGGCTACCTGGCCTGATTACGCATAGAAGTAGTCCTAGGCTACCTAGGCTGATTACACATAGAAGTAGTCCTAGGCTACCTGGCCTGATTACGCATAGAAGTAGGCCTAGGCTACCTGGCCTGATTACACATAGAAGTAGGCCTAGGCTACCTGGCCTGATTACGCATAGAAGTAGGCCTAGGCTACCTGGCCTGATTACGCTTAGAAGTAGGCCTAGGCTACCTGGCCTGATTACGCTTAGAAGTAGGCCTAGGCTACCTGGCCTGATTACGCATAGAAGTAGGCCTAGGCTACCTGGCCTGATTACGCATAGAAGTAGGCCTAGGCTACCTGGCCTGATTACGCATAGAAGTAGGCCTAGGCTACCTGGCCTGATTACGCATAGAAGTAGGCCTAGGCTACCTAGCCTGATTACGCTTAGAAGTAGTCCTAGGCTACCTGGCCTGATTACGCATAGAAGTAGGCCTAGGCTACCTGGCCTGATTACGCATAGAAGTAGGCCTAGGCTACCTAGCCTGATTACGCTTAGAAGTAGGCCTAGGCTACCTGGCCTGATTACGCATAGAAGTAGGCCTAGGCTACCTAGCCTGATTACGCTTAGAAGTAGGCCTAGGCTACCTGGCCTGATTACGCATAGAAGTAGTCCTAGGCTACCTAGGCTGATTACGCATAGAAGTAGTCCTAGGCTACCTGGCCTGATTACGCATAGAAGTAGGCCTAGGCTACCTGGCCTGATTACACATAGAAGTAGGCCTAGGCTACCTGGCCTGATTACGCATAGAAGTAGGCCTAGGCTACCTGGCCTGCGCGCAAATATAGACTTATAAATACGTCCATTTGGGGGATCTGATACTATTTCTGATTGTCTTAACTCACCATCACCGTGGAGCTTCTCAAAGTCATTTTTTCTTTGCCTCAAACAGTAAGTAAACAAAGTCTGTTTTTACATTAATTGAGAATGACAATAGATCCTCAAAGTAGCCTATTTGAAACATCTTTCCAGCTCTCTCCCTTTCGAAAACCACTCAGCATGAAATGGGAAAAAAATGTCATGCTCTGATCTAGTGGAAACATCATAAAATAGGCTTCCTGATTACTTCTTATCCCCTGCTAAATATCCTACAGCTGTGTCTGTCTGTCCAGAGCTCACTGGCACAGGAAACTCTGAGGGCCCAGAATATTTCATACAATGTTGCAAGTTTGATAGCACAAGCTATGGGCTGAACTAAGTTAATAGTTGATACAATGTTTCAAGTTCCTTGCAGACAGGCCATGTGTAGCCAATGTGATGTATAGGATATTTATCAGGATATTTTCTGCAATATTTTTATTCGTTGGCTTTATGTAGGCTATTTTTACATATTGGCAATAGAAGTGTCTTTTAGATTGGTATCATTTAAATGTCATGTTGATTAACCACATGACATTGGTTTTCAGATATGTAGACTTAGACATGAAATGAAACTGTTCCACTGAAAAGGTACAAATGAAAATCATAACTGGCACGCAGATCAGTAGAAATGGTACGATAACTTGGCACTCCAAATGGAAAAGGTTGCCGACCGCTGGTGTATGTACATTACATTGTACAATGGCTGTGATTGGATAACAGAGCTGACGCTAGGAGTCCTACAAATAGATTTACTGAGCAGATACTTTTGTTTGTTTGTTTCTTTCTTTCTTACACAGTTATTTATGTTTATACTATCATTTAGGTTTTTATGTGAATGAACATTGAAAATATACCCATTGATCAATAATGTTGTGTACCGGGATGGAAGATACTCACTTAGGGATTGACGGCAATGCTCTCTCTCCCTCTGTTTAACAAAAATACAGACGAGAGATATTGTCACGCAAAGCAGATACCGTAAAACAATGCAAGACATGTTCATGATTTTGAGTATCAGAATAGTAAAATCCAAGGAAGAGGTGTGTGGGTGAGCGGGAAATCACAAGCACAGGAGAGGAGAAGACTGTTTCAACTGTTCCCCTGCTCCCCTTCCTCCCACACAGGAAAAAGCAGACAGTCTGACTCCAAACAAGGCTTAATAATCCCCCCTCTCCCAAAAATGTATCTGCTTCAAGCAAAGACTAAGGTTTTTTATGTTGAAAATAAACCAGATCTCCATCAGACTGATATAAGCATTGAGTGTACTGACAGTGAATTTACTTACAACCACTATCAATAAAGGCATTGGGGAAGTCATGAACACAACAAAACAATTCTATATGAGTGTATTTCCAAATCAAACTACAACTGGAAACCTTAGAAAACGGGAAGAGTTTAAAAATAACACTACAGGCAACTTTTGTGGTGATTGCCTAACGTTTGGAGAATGCCTAATACAATGCAGTCCATTTAGACTGAAATAAGAACAGCACCCAAGGCAGTGTGAATCTGTGACTGTCACTGGAGCAACGCAATCTTGAAAACCTAGTAATGTCAACACTCAAACCCATACAAACTTCAACTACAGTAATCATTCTTAGTAGTAGTAGTACCTTTTTGAGACGGTGTTTGAGACATATCTGTGACTGCCATAACACAATCGTCAAAACCATAAGCATGTAAGCAGCCCCGATACAATACAAAATCAAACTGTGTGTGTGTGTGTGTCAAAGGCAGAGTGCAACTGTCACTAGCAACACAATGAACATACACTGGTACCTCCTGGTATGTTTTTGAGACAGTATGTGTGTGTGTGTGTGTGGGGGGGGGGGGCAGGGGGGGGGGACGTACCTTTCTGTGGTCGTATGATGAAGGACTGGGTGGCTCCGTTGACCAGGCGACAGTAGCCGTCTATGAGGTCGGCCATGTTTTCAGCTGTGGTGAGTGACGGCGTGGTCACTGTGAGAGGCTATGGACACAGAGCAGCAGCCCACAAAGAGTCATTATTGCCAGGACGGGCAGAGGAACAGACAGACAGACAGACAGACAGGGACGTTACAACTGTTCTGCTCTGCCTGGGGCTGCCAGCTGCCCCTCCCATCACACATCTCTACTTTATTCACAAACACACTGGCTAGTGTCATCCTCATTGGCTGACAGAGTAATAACTCAATACTATAATCATCCTCTATGGCTGACAGACAGAGCAGTAACTCAGTACTATAATCATCCTCTATGGCTGACAGACAGAGTAGTAACCCAATACTATAATCATCCTCTATGGCTGACAGAGTAATAACTCAATACTATAATCATCCTCTATGACTGACAGAGTAGTAACCCAATACTATAATCATCCTCTATGGCTGACAGAGTAGTAACTCAATACTATAATCATCCTCTATGACTGAAAGAGTAGCAACCCAATACTATAATCATCCTCTATGACTGACAGACAGAGTAGTAACTCAATACTATAATCATCCTCTATGGCTGACAGACAGAGTAGTAACCCAATACTATAATCATCCTCTATGGCTGACAGAGTAGTAACCCAATACTATAATCATCCTCTATGACAGACAGAGTAGTAACTCAATACTATAATCATCCTCTATGACTGACAGACAGAGTAGTAACCCAATACTATAATCATCCTCTATGACTGACAGACAGAGTAGTAACTCAATACTATAATCATCCTCTATGGCTGACAGACAGAGTAGTAACCCAATACTATAATCATCCTATATGACAGACAGAGTAGTAACCCAATACTATAATCATCCTCTATGACTGAAAGAGTAGTAACCCAATACTATAATCATCCTCTATGGCTGACAGAGTAGTAACCCAATACTATAATCATCCTCTATGACTGAAAGAGTAGTAACCCAATACTATAATCATCCTCTATGACTGACAGAGTAGTAACCCAATACTATAATCATCCTCTACAACAGACAAGAGTAGTAACCCAATACTATAATCAACCTCTATGGCTGACAGAGTAGTAACCCAATACTATAATCATCCTCTATGACTGGCAGACAGAGTAGTAACTCAATACTATAATCATCCTCTATGACTGACAGACAGAGTAGTAACCCAATACTATAATCATCCTCTATGGCTGGCAGACAAGAGTAGTAACCCAATACTATAATCATCCTATATGACTGACAGAGTAGTAACCCAATACTATAATCATCCTCTATGACTGACTGACAGAGTAGTAACCCAATACTATAATCATCCTCTATGGCTGACAGAGTAGTAACCCAATACTATAATCATCCTCTATGACAGACAGAGTAGTAACCCAATACTATAATCATCCTCTATGGCTGACAGAGTAGTAACCCAATACTATAATCATCCTCTATGACTGACAGAGTAGTAACCCAATACTATAATCATCCTCTATGGCTGACAGACAGAGTAGTAACCCAATACTATAATCATCCTCTATGGCTGGCAGACAGAGTAGTAACTCAATACTATAATCATCCTCTACGGCTGACAGAGAAGTAACCCAATACTATAATCATCCTCTATGACTGGCAGACAGAGTAGTAACTCAATACTATAATCATCCTCTATGGCTGACAGAGTAGTAACCCAATACTATAATCATCCTCTATGACTGACAGAGTAGTAACCCAATACTATAATCATCCTCTATGGCTGACAGAGAGAGTAGTAACCCAATACTATAATCATCCTCTATGGCTGGCAGACAAGAGTAGTAACCCAATACTATAATCATCCTCTATGACTGACAGAGTAGTAACCCAATACTATAATCATCCTCTATGGCTGACAGACAGAGTAGTAACCCAATACTATAATCATCCTATATGACTGACAGAGTAGTAACCCAATACTATAATCATCCTCTATGGCTGACAGACAGAGTAGTAACCCAATACTATAATCATCCTCTATGACTGACAGAGTAGTAACCCAATACTACAGTATAATCATCCTCTATGGCCAGGCCATCACAAATGAAAGGGCCCATTCATACAGGGCGGAGCCCCGAGTGGATGAATGTGTATTAAAGTAAAAGTAATCTCCAACAGGAAGACTATGTGGAACCATTTGGAAATGGCGGGGGGAAGGGGATGCAGGCTGCAAAATTTTTTATTTTCGAATGGGTGAAATTAAAACTATTTACAAAAGTTAATTCAATTTGTGTACATTTTAAACAAGTCGCGTCATGGTAAGGGATGTTATGATGTGTGTGTATCCTTAAGGTACTTTACCCTACATACAGTGAGGGAAGAAAGTATTTGATCCCTTGCTGATTTTGTACGTTTGCCCACTGACAAAGAAATGATCAGTGTATAATTTTAATGATAGGTTTATTTGAACAGTGAGAGACAGAATAACAACAAAAAAATCCATAAAAACGCATGTCAAAAATGTTATAAATTGATTTGCATTTTAATGAGGGAAATAAGTATTTGACCCCCTCTCAATCAGAAAGATTTCTGGCTCCCAGGTGTCTTTTATACAGGTAACGAGCTGAGATTAGGAGCACACTCTTAAAGGGAGTGCTCCTAATCTCAGTTTGTTACCTGTATAAAAGACACCTGTCCACAGAATCAATCAATCAATCAGATTCCAAACTCTCCACCATGGCCAAGACCAAAGAGCTCTCCAAGGATGTCAGGGACAAGATTGTAGGCCTACACAAGGCTGGAATGGGCTACAAGACCATCGCCAAGCAGCTTGGTGAGAAGGTGACAACAGTTGGTGCGATTATTTACAAATGGAAGAAACACAAAAGAACTGTCAATCTCCCTCGGCCTGGGGCTCCATGCAAGATCTCACCTCGTGGAGTTGCAATGATCATGAGAACGGTGAGGAATCAGCCCAGAACTACACGGGAGGATCTTGTCAATGATCTCAAGGCAGCTGGGACCATAGTCACCAAGAAAACTATTGGTAACACACTACGCCGTGAAGCACTGAAATCCTGCAGCGCCTGCAAGGTCCCCCTGCTCAAGAAAGCACATATACATGCCCGTCTGAAGTTTGCCAATGAACATCTGAATGATTCAGAGGACAACTGGGTGAAAGTGTTGTGGTCAGATGAGACCAAAATGGAGCTCTTTGGCATCAACTCAACTCGCTGTGTTTGGAGGAGGAGGAATGTTGCCTATGACCCCAAGAACACCATCCCCACCGTCAAACATGGAGGTGGAAACATTATGCTTTGGGGGTGTTTTCTGCTAAGGGGACAGGACAACTTCACCGCATCCAAGGGATGATGGACGGGGCCATGTACCGTCAAATCTTGGGTGAGAACCTCCTTCCCTCAGCCAGGGCATTGAAAATGGGTCGTGAATGGGTATTCCAGCATGACAATGACCCAAAACACATGGCCAAGGCAACAAAGGAGTGGCTCAAGAAGAAGCCATTAAGGTCCTGGAGTGGCCTAGCCAGTCTCCAGACCTTAATCCCATAGAAAATCTGTGGAGGGAGCTGAAGGTTCGAGTTGCCAAACGTCAGCCTCAAAACCTTAATGACTTGGAGAAGATCTGTAAAGAGCAGTGGGACAAAATCCCTCCTGAGATGTGTGCAAACCTGGTGGCCAACTACAAGAAACGTCTGACCTCTGTGATTGCCAACAAGGGTTTTTCCACCAAGTACTAAGTCATGTTTTGCAGAGGGGTCAAATACTTATTTCCCTCATTAAAATGCAAATCATTTTATAACATTTTTGACATGCGTTTTTCTGGAATTTTTTGTTGTTATTCTGTCTCTCACTTTTCAAATAAACCTACCATTAAAATTATACACTGATCATTTCTTTGTCAGTGGGCAAACGTACAAAATCAGCAGGGGATCAAATACTTTTTCCCCTCACTGTATATAAATAATAGGGTGCCATCTGTGACAACCATGGTTGATTGGTACCTCAGCAGCACCGGCCACATTGAGCTGCAGCATGCCCTTCCTCTCCTTGTCCTCCATGACGGAGTACCCAATGGTCTGTACCTGGGTGAAGTTGGCCAGGTGGGTTGGCTGGAGGGGAGGAATCAATCAATTAATCAATTCATCAAATGTTGTTTTTTTACATCATAAACTGTGCTGCAGATGATAATTTCACATACAGTGCGTTAGCTCACAGAGCAGCCCACTGGGCACAAACAGGTTGAATCAACATCGTTTCCTCGTCATTTCTTTGAACTCATGTTAACGTGGACTAGACGTTGAATTGATGTCTGTGCTCGGTAGGGTTGTGTTTTTGCGAGAGGAAAATGTTGCTGTACGGCGTTTCAAATGATGATTCCTAAAGTAAAGTAGAACTAACTTTTAAAACGGTCACAATATTTCTCGGGAAGCTGTATTTTGTGTTGTCCATCTATTCTTTCATTGGAAACACTTCATTTCAAGCTGCTACATTTTTGTTGTTGATAGGGATGTTTTTTGGCGTATCGTTTGCTTACAGAACAAGAGGGGTCTCTTGGATTCCAGAAATAAACTTTCTTAAAACCTTGGCTCACAGTGAAATAACAAGGAGAAAATATGATACTCTCAGTTTGGTGGGTAAAAACCCTCAGGGGCGATTTTGGGAGGATCTTACTTAACAAACAGTCTCTCTCTCTCACTCTCTCCCTCTCATTACCTCAGCCCCTGAAGACATCATGACATAAGGACTAGGAATGCTCTTTGAAAACCAATATTTTCTTGGGGAAATAAATATAAATAAATAAATAAATATAGTGAGGGGAAAGAGAGACTAGCCCATAGGTTACAAGTAGTGTTTGGTTCCAGATGTTCTTCTTTGAGGAGGACCACACCATGTAATGGTCCTAAATATCTTTGAGAAAGTTTGATGTCCTTGGTTTAAAACTATAGAAGTCATTTTACTGCAAGGCCTGCGCTTGTTTGTGTGAAGACGCAAGACAAGGATACACAACATGAGAAATATGGATATGAACATTTCCTACTTACAGTTGAGCCCTTGTCTGTAAGGTAGCTAATGCCCTCCTCAGGTCCGATGGCTAACTCTACTTGGATGACCCAGCTCAACTGGCAGTAAGATAGAGAGAAAGAACCATTGGGATGATTGTCTTCAGTTCAGTCACAAATCAAGAAGAGACATACACAATGAGAGTCAAACAGAGAGTTCAGTCTGTCGGCTTCCAAGTGCCAACTCATAACCATGAAAACACCTGTCTGCTACATCATTGAGGTCATTGTCATTGCTGGATAAAACTAAAAACACATTGAGTTCATTATGGCCAGCAGGGGTCACTATGTAACTGTCATTTCATTAAGGCTGCAGAGAGACAAGACGGAATCACCCAAATACAACCACGATATCTAGGCTTTACTCTACTGTCTGAGAACATCAGAATTGAATTGTTGAGAAAACAAGTTTAACCTTGGAAATAATCATGCGATGCAAAATGCATCAACATGCCAGTTTTTTGCTCTTTACTGAAAGTGCTGCATCTTGAAAACTTGACTGCTGACATGCACAATTCTTTGAGATTGTATTACGAGTGGACTAATGAACAAAATACTTTAAGATATTAGTATTTAAAGATCCCTTTAATTTTATCCTCTGGGATTTCAAAAGTGCATCTTATCGATATATATATTTGAAACCCAGAACAAATAAAATAGTGAAATTCAGCCTACCCCGAGAGCACATTTAAAACACTCCTTATCGAATCTGTAGACGGGCGCCAGAATCTCCAGGAACATGAGGATGCTCTGGTCATCATTCATGTTGGCAAACTGTTTGAATGTCTGCTGGATCAGCTTCCGCAGGGTTTTGGCCTGAGAGAGAGGGTCATTACTAGAGACAGGCAGACATGGGCTGCATCCCAAATTTGTATTTATTATAGATCCCCATTAGTTCCTGCCAAGGCAACAGCTACTCTTCCTGGGGTTTATTATAGATCCCCATTAGTTCCTGCCAAGGCAACAGCTACTCTTCCTGGGGTTTATTATGGATCCCCATTAGTTCCTGCCAAGGCAGCAGCTACTCTTCCTGGGGTCCAGCAAAATTAAGGCAGTTTATACAATTTAAAAAAACATTACAATACATTCACAGATTTCACAACACACTGTGCCCTCGGCCCCTACTCCACCACTACCACCACATATCTACAGTACTAAATCCATGTGTATGTGTGTGTATAGTGCGTATGTTATCGTGTGTGTGGGTGTGTATGCATGTGTCTGTGCCTATGTTTCTGTTGCTTCACAGTCTCGCTGTTCCATAAAGTGTTTTTAATTTTTTTTTAATCTGTTTTTGAAATCACATTTTTCTGCTTGCATCAGTTACCTGATGTGGAATAGAGTTCCATGTAGTCATAGCTCTATGTAGTACTGTGCGCCTCCCATAGTCTGTTCTGGAATATGGGAGGCAGGGACTGTGAGAGACTTCTAGCAGCATGTCTTGCATGGGTGTCAGAGCTGTGTGCCAGTAGTTCAAACAGACAGCTCGGAGCATTCAACATGTCAATACCTCCCATCAATACAAGTAGTGATGAAGTCAAGCTCTCCTCCACTTCAAGCCAGGAGAGATTTACATATTAATATTACCTCTCAAATGACACCCTATTCACTGTAATGTATGTAGGGAAAAGGGTGCCATTTGGAACGCAGTCATGGTACAGTGTTTCCCCTATATTCACTTCACAGCGGTCGCCCACCACTAATAAATTGTAGCCGAAGCAGAAAGAAAAAAGTCAATTTAAAAAATATATATATTTATGCCGAAAACAGCTAGCCTGGGTCCAATACTAGAATCCCAGCTAGCCTGGATCCCAAACTAGAAGGACAGCTAGCCTGGATCCCAAACTAGAAGGCCAGCTAGCCTGGATCCCAAACTAGAAGGCCAGCTAGCCTGGGTCCAATACTAGAATCCCAGCTAGCCTGGATCCCAAACTAGAAGGCCAGCTAGCCTGGATCCCAAACTAGAAGGCCAGCTAGACTGGGTCCAATACTAGAAGGCCAGCTAGCCTGGATCCCAAACTAGAAGGCCAGCTAGCCTGGATCCCAAACTAGAAGGCCAGCTAGCCTGGGTCCCAAACTAGAAGGCCAGCTAGCCTAGGTCCTAAACTGGAAGGACAGCTAGCCTGGATCCCAAACTAGAAGGACAGCTAGCCTGGGTCCCAAACTAGAAGGACAGCTAGCCTGGGTCCCAAACTAGAAGGATAGCTAGCCTGGATCCCAAACTGGAAGGACAGCTAGCCTGGATCCCAAACTGGAAGGACAGCTAGCCTGGGTCCTAAACTGGAAGGACAGCTAGCCTGGGTCCTAAACTGGAAGGACAGCTAGCCTGGATCCCAAACCAGGACAGCTAGCCTGGATCCCAAACTAGAAGGACAGCTAGTCTGGGACCTAAACTGGAAGGACAGCTAGCCTGGGTCCTAAACTGGAAGGACAGCTAGTCTGGGACCTAAACTGGAAGGACAGCTAGCCTGGGACCTAAACTGGAAGGACAGCTAGTCTGGGACCTAAACTGGAAGGACAGCTAGCCTGGGACCTAAACTGGAAGGACAGCTAGCCTGGGTCCTAAACTGGAAGGATAGCTAGCCTGGGTCCTAAACTGGAAGGACAGCTAGCCTGGATCCCAAACTAGGACAGCTAGCCTGGATCCCAAACTAGAAGGACAGCTAGTCTGGGACCTAAACTGGAAGGACAGCTAGTCTGGGTCCTAAACTGGAAGGACAGCTGGTCTGGGACCTAAACTGGAAGGACAGCTAGCCTGGGTCCTAAACTGGAAGGACAGCTAGCCTGGGTCCTAAACTGGAAGGACAGCTAGTCTGGGACCTAAACTGGAAGGACAGCTAGCCTGGGACCTAAACTGGAAGGACAGCTAGCCTGGGACCTAAACTGGAAGGACAGCTAGCCTGGGTTCTAAACTGGAAGGACAGCTAGCCTGGGTCCTAAACTGGAAGGACAGCTAGCCTGGGACCTAAACTGGAAGGACAGCTAGCCTGGGACCTAAACTGGAAGGACAGCTAGCCTGGGTTCTAAACTGGAAGGACAGCTAGCCTGGGTCCTAAACTGGAAGGACAGCTAGCCTGGGTCCTAAACTGGAAGGACAGCTAGCCTGGGTCCCAAACTGGAAGGACAGCTAGCCTGGATGAGAGAGGTGCGGGGGGCTGCCTTAACCGGCATCCACGGCATCCACGTCATCAGCGCCCGGGGAACGGTGGGTTAACTGCCTTGCTCAAGGGCAGAACGGCATATTTTTACCTTGTCAGCTCGGGGATTCGATCCAGCAACCTTTCGGTTAGTTAATAATAGAGTCCAACTAGTGTAGAGTGCCAGTGGAGTTGTTGGCCTGATCAATGTGACCGGGTCAATAGTGACTTCATTGTCCATTACAGGGTTGCAGTGAGTTTAAACTCCATAAAAAATGCATGAGACTCTTTAATGACAGGTGATGTAGACACTATTACTACAAACTGACAGGGACATACACGAACACACAACGTAATTAAAACTATCACTGTAAGTATGTCATCTAAATCAACTCCCTGCAGAACAACAAAAATGTAACTAAATTGAATTTGAAAATATCTTTGAATGTGATTTGAAAGCCAGTTGCAGTGTGCATTACCAGATCTGGTACACAAGCTAATGTCCATTATGAGTGTAAATCCAGATGAATGCATAGCATCTACAGCACACCTGTAGCATTTTACACTCCACTTAATGGGTGGGGGGACGGCTGAGGGGGGGTTGGAATTAGGAGAATATACACTATATATAAAAAAGTATGTGGACACCCCTTCAAATTAGTGGATTCGGCTATTTCAGCCACACCAGTTGCTGACAGGTGTATAAAATCAAGCACACCGCCATGCAATCTCCATAGACAAACATTGGCAGAAAAATGGCCTTACTGAAGAGCTCAGTTACTTTCAACGTGGCACCATCATAGGATGCTACTTTTCCAACAAGTCAGTTCGTCAAATGTCTGCCCTGCTAGAGCTTCCCCGGTCAACTGTAAGTGCTGTTATTGTGAAGTGAAAACGTCTAGGAGCAACAACAGCTCAGCCGCGAAGTGGTAGACCACAAGCTCACAGAACGGGACCGCAGAGTGCTGAAGCTCGTAAAAAACATCTGTCCTCGGTGGCAACACTCACTACCGAGTTCCAAACTGCCTCTGGAAGCAACGTCAGCACAAGAACTGCTCGTCGGGAGCTTCATGAAATGGGTTTCCATGGCCGAGCAGACGCACACAAGCTTAAGATCACCATGTGCGATGCCAAGCGTCGGCTGGAGTGATGTAAAGTTCGCCGCCATTGGACTGGAGCAGTGGAAATGCGTTCTCTGAAGTGATGAATCACGCTTCACCATCTGGCAGTCCGACGGAAGAATCTGAGTTTGGTGGATGCCAGGAGAACGCTACCTGTCCCAATGCATAGTGCCAACTGTAAAGTTTGGTGGAGGAGGAATAATGGTCTGGGGCTGTTTTTCATAGTTCGTGCTAGGGCCCTTAGTTCTAGTGAAGGGAAATCTTAACGCTGCAGCATAAAATGACATTCTAGACGATTCTGTGCTCGAAATCAGTGTGGAAATTGACTGGCCTGATTGCTATTGTGTGTGTGTGGTCCTCCACACCCCTTCCCAAAATGGCTACTGTGCCATTGTTTCCCCTTGCATTACTTGACGTAGATCCAGAAAAACTAGTTGTAAATCTAGTAAGTCCAGAACTGGCATAGTCCAGAACCTGAACTCAACCCCATCGATCACCTTTGGGATGAATTGGAACGCAGGCTGCGAGCCAGGCCTAACCGTCCAACATCAGTGCCTGACCTCACTGATGCTCTTGTGGCTGAATGGAAGCAAGTCCCCACAGCAATGTTCCAATATCTAGTGGAAAGCCTTCCCAGAAGAGTGGAGGCTGTTATAGCAGCTAAGGGGGGACCAACTCCATATTCATGCCCATGATTTTGAAATTAGATGTTCGATGAGCAGGTGTCCACATACTTTTGGTTATGTAGTGTAGTTTACGGGGCTTTTTTTGTCTGTTCAAATACTCATGAGGATTTCTCCAGGAAAACGAGATTTAACAAGATAGAGACATTAGACCACACAAGCGCTTCATTCTAAAACACTTCAAAAAACTAAATGGCACCCTATTCCTTATATAGTGCACTACTATTGACCAGGGCCCATAGGGAATAGGGTGCACTACTATTGACCAGAGCCCATAGGGAATAGGGTGCACTACTATTGACCAGAGCCCATAGGGAATAGGGTGCACTACTATTGACCAGAGCCCATAGGGAATAGGGTGCACTACTATTGACCAGGGCCCATAGGGAATAGGGTGCCATTTGGGAGGCAACCATTGTTGACTCTGGCAAAATAATGAAATGCTAGTTTCCCTCTACTTTTACCACGGGAGCCTGTCCTCATTGGTCTAAATGGAAACCTTCTCCAGTAAGCCTGGGGATGCTAATTATGTAAATGTCACCTCTGTGAAATCAATCATTTATTTTATTGCCTAATTAGATGATGCTTTGAGTGTGTATATTAGGACCTCAACCACCTGCCAGCAGAGTGGATAGGGGCAGGAATAACCACCAGAACATGTTTCTGTTCACCAAGAGAGGAGAGGTCTGGAATGTGTGTGTTTACCTGTTTGTCTGTCTATGCATGTGTGGCTTCATGTGCATCAATGAGGATTTGATCTGTTAATCATGTCATTGTGATGTAGGGAAAAGTCATTTGCAGGAATTAACAGTGTGAGGACGATCATGGTTTTTAAACTCCCAGAGCCAGAGGCTTCATCTTCAGTCGAATCGTACAGTTTTTCGCATGCACATTTGTGTGCACACACACACACACACACACACACACACACACAGACACAGTTGGGGATGGTGAAGGGGCATTGGGTTTCTATGCTAAAGATAACTAACAACAGAGTGGATAGTCGGGGGATGGATGATGGATGGATGACGGAGGGGAGGGTGACTGAGGCCTGACAGAAGGAGGTCCTCCCTCCCCAGAATGCCCCCTCCTCCCTTTGTATCATAGTGCCTCTCCTCTTTCTAAAGATGTTATTCAACTGTATATAAGAATATGTATGAATAGAGTGTAAATAGTATTTTTGCTGTAATTCCAATATATAAGTCATATTTTATTACATTTTTTATTATAATTTATTTGTATGTTTTATGTATATTACTGTTCTGTACTTTGTCATGTATTTCTATGTTTTATGTGGACCCCAGGAAGAGTAGCTGCTGCATGTGCAGTAGCTAATGGGGATCCTAATAAACTACACTTTCCTTTGCACCATTGGTGGAGGGAAAACAATAAAGTAGGTTTAGCAGTGACCTGTGGGGCTGTGGGGTCAGGCGCCACCCCCACCCCCACCCCCAGGTAGAGCATCTTTCTGTAACTGCCAGGCACCCACGCCCCCCACCCCTCTCAGGTCATTGGGCCCCACGATCACGCCTGCTCCATTGTGGCCCAGCAGCTATGTACACCCACACATGTGCCGTAAATCCATCACATCACACACAAACACAGCTGGGGAGCTGGGGAGCGTGGGTGCATACACACACATACACGCAGACATTAGTGGATTCGGCCAATGGCAGACAGACAGACAGATGCGCAATTCTCTTTTCAGGAGTTGCTTCAACTGACTAGTCCAATAACACAAAATACCCAACTGTGTACTAGGCTGTGCACTGGTTTTTAGCTAGCCTATATATTACAGTAAATAACATCATTTTCCCACTGGTTTTTAGCTAGCCTATATATTACAGTAAATAACATCATTTTCCCACGGGTTTTTAGCTAGCCTATAGATTACAGTAAATAACATCATTTTCCCACTGGTTTTTAGCTAGCCTATATATTACAGTATATAACATCATTTTCCCACGGGTTTTTAGCTAGCCTATAGATTACAGTAAATAGCATAATTTCCCACTGGTTTTTAGCTAGTCTATATATTACAGTAAATAACATCATTTTCCCACTGGTTTTTAGCTAGCCTATATATTACAGTAAATAGCATAATTTTCCCACTGGTTTTTAGCTAGCCTATATATTACAGTAAATAGCATCATTTTCCCACTGGTTTATCGCTAGCCTATATATTACAGTAAATAACATCATTTTCCCACTGGTTTTTAGCTAGCCTATATATTACAGTAAATAGCATCATTTTCCCACTGGTTTTTAGCTAGCCTATATATTACAGTAAATAACATCATTTTCCCACTGGTTTTTAGCTAGCCTATATATTACAGTAAATAGCATCATTTTCCCACTGGTTTTTAGCTAGCCTATTTATTTTCCCACTGTTTGATCTCAGTGGATGTCAGATGCTGTTGTCTAGTGAGATGAGAGGACTCGATAGATGTCAGGTGCTGTTGTCTAGTGAGATGAGAGAAGTTGACAGATGAGTGGGTTTGATTCAGCTGGGGCTAACCCCCCCCCCCACAGGCCTGTATGTAAGAGGGAGGCTATGCCTAGAACTAGGCCAACTCTGCTTGTACAAGGCTGGAACAAAGAGCCCAGTACCATAAGACAATTCAGAGGGCAGGAAATAAAATATGGAATCTTCAGTGCGTGGTACATTGATATGAAGCTGTGGCGCTATCTCTGAGAATACATTGGAGACTGACTGGACCTTAGGGATATTTTCTCATCAATAACTCTGAAAGAATAACGAAATATTTCTGAAGCATCATCTCACCTTGACTGAATCCAGTAAACTCTTGGGGAAGAATCTTCTTAAGCCCACGTCTTTTCTGTGAAGAAAAAAGAGCAGAGGAAAAGAACATCAGTTTAGCAAGACAAATGAGAATGCAAAACTTTCACTTTAGCAATGAATGCTAATTGTCTACTTTCGGATGAATATCAACACATCCACATAGTCCCCTGACTGAATTAGTGTAGGATGAAGTTGCCTCTAGACGCTGATCTTGGGTCAGTTTTGTTGTATTTTCCACACTAATAGTTAAGGTTAGGATTGGAAGCTGATCCTAGATGGGTACTTAGTGGAAACTTCACTCCGTTGCAGAATTTTAACGCTCTGATACTGATCTACCAGGGAAACAGGGGAGAAACACATCCATTTACTCAGGGTCATTAATGGGACATACGGTATCTAACGTGAATACTGCAGCTCAGGCCTCTGAAGTTGACATTGCCATTTTAGTCATTAGCAGACGCTCTTATCTAAACTTACAGGAGCAATTAGGGATAAGTGCCTTGATCAAGAGCACATCGACAGATTTTCCACATAGTCGGTTCGGGATTTCGAACCATTGACCTTTCGATTACTCCCCCAATACTCTTAACCGCTAGGCTACCTGCTGTTATTCACAAAACATAGTGCCTTCAGAAAGTATTCACACCCTTAACTTTTTCCACATTTTGTTGTGTTAAATCCTGAATTTAAATCGATGAAATATACTTTTTTTTGTTGGCATACACACAATACCCCATAATGTCAAAGGGGAATTATGTTTTTCAAAATTTTGACAAATTAGTTTAGGAGTAAAAATGTGCACAAGTCACATAATAAGTTGCATGGACTCTGTCTATGTGCAATAATAGTTTTTAACAAGATTTTTGAATGACTACCTCATCTCTGTAACCCACACATACAATTACAGTATCTGTAAGGTCCCTCAGTCAAGCAGCAAATTTCAAACACATATTCAACCACAAAGACCAGGGAGGTTTTCCAATGCCTCGCAGAGAAGGGCACCTATTGGTAGATGTGTAAAAATAAAACAAGCACACATTTGAGCATGGTGAAGTTATTAATTACTCTTTGGATGGTGTATCAATAAATCCAGTCACTACAAAGATACAGGCGTCCTTCCTAACGCAGTTGCAGGAGAGGAAGGCCAATGGTCACTTTAAAACAGTTACATAGTTTAGTGGCAGTGATAGAAGAAAACTGAGGATGGCTCAACAACATTGAAGTTACTCCACAATACTAACTGAAATGACAGAGTGAAAAGAAGGACGCCTGTACAGAATAAAAACATTCCAGAACATACATCCTGTTTGCAATAAGGCTCTAAGTAACACTGCAAAAACACTGTCCTGAAAACAAATGTTATATTTTCAAGCAAAGTGGTGGCTGCATCATGTTATGGGTATGCCTGTAATCATTAAGGACTGGGGAGCTATTCAGGATCAAAAAAATTACGGAATGGAGCTAAGCACAGGCAAGATCCAAGAGGAAAATCTGGTTCAGTCTGCTTTCCACCAGACACTGGGAGATGAATTCACCTTTCAACAGGACAATAACCTAAAACACAAGGCCAAATATATGCTGGAGTTGCTTACCAAGATGACATTGAATGTCCCTGAGTGGCATAGTTACAGTTTTGACTTAAATCGGCTTAAAATCTATGGCAAGATTTGAAAATGGTTGTCAAGCAATGATTAACAACCAACTTGAATAATTGTTTTAAATAATAAATGGGCAAATGTTGCACAATCCAGGTGTGCAAAGCTCTAGGAGACATACCCAGAAACACTTACAGATGTAATCACCGCCAAAGTTGATTCTAACATGCATTGAGTCAGTTGTGTGAATACTTAAGTAAATTAGATATGTCTATATTTAATTTGAAATACATTTGCTAAAATTTATAAAAACATGTTTTCACTTTGTCATTATGGGGTTTTGTTAGTAGATTTTTGACAAAAGCAATCTATTTAATTTAGGCTGTAAAACAACAAAATGTGGAATAATTCAAGGGTTATCAATACTTTCTGAATACTATAGCTTATCGGTCTGTGTACGGAGAAAAGGAAAGAAAAGGGAAAGAGGGATATAAAAACAGCTAAACAGGACATTGGCTAATGACTAACCAGAGAGAGTGAGAGAAAGGGAGAGAGGCAGATTTGCTGGGAAGAAGACCTGAGAGAGAGGGAGAGAGAGAGAGAGAGAGGGGCCTTGAGTAGGAGTAGAGGAGAAGAGGAGTCACAGTGTAGGTTTTAAAGCCTTTAAATTCCTCCCTCCCACACAATCAATTCATCATAAGGGCTCTATGAAAATATAGCTTGGTGCTCCCATGGCCATTTACGTTCCGCCGGCCAGAATCAATCAACATCATTTATAAGGCCAGGGCCAGAAAAGCTGCCAGAAAATTGATGCTGCCTTGGCATTAACATGATGAAGCTTTGCTGGTAACCCCTTGACTTATTCCATATTTTGCTGTGATACAGCCTGAATTAAAAATCTATGAAATATATTTTTTTCTCACCCATCTATACACAATACCCCATAATAACAAAATGAAAACATTTTAGCAAATTTATTGGAAATTAAATACAGCAATTTCTAATTTACATAATTATCTACAGCCCTGAGTCAATATATGTTAGAATCACCTTTGGCAGCGATTACAGCTGTGAGTCTTTCTAGGTATGTCTGTAAGAGCTTTGCACAACTGGATTGTACAATATTTGCACTTTATTTTTTGTATTCTTCAAGCTCTGTCAAGTTGGTTGTTGATCATTGCTAGACAGCCATGTTCAAGTCTTGCCATAGATTGTCAAGCGGATTTAAGTCAAATCTGTAACTATGCCACTCAGGGACATTCAATGTCGTCTTGGTAAGCAACTCCAGTGTATATTTGGCCTTGTGTTTTAGGTTATTGTTCTGCTGAAAGGTACATTTATTTCCCAGTATCTGTTGGAAAGCAGACAACCAGGTTTTCCTCTAGTATCATGCCTATGCTTAGCTCTATTCTTTTTATCCTAAAAATCTCCCTAGTCCTTGCCGATGACAAGCATACCCATAACATGATGCAGCCACCCACATGCTTGAAAATATGAAGAGTAGTAATCAGTAATGTGTAGTGTTGGATTTTCCCCAAACATACCACTTGTATTCAGGAGATAAAATGAATTTCTTTGACATTTCTTTTTGCAGTTTTACTTTAAAACCTCTTACATCTAGATGTTCCGCTAGCGGAACACCTGCTCCAATATCCAATGATGGGCGTGGCGCGAAATACAAATTCCTCTAAAATCCGAAAACTTCAATTTTTCAAACATATGACTATTTTACAGCATTTTAAAGACAAGACTCTCGTTAATCTAACCACACTGTCCGATTTCAAAAAGGCTTTACAGCGAAAGCAAAACATTAGATTATGTCAGCAGAGTACCCAGCCAGAAATAATCAGACACCCATTTTTCAAGCTAGCATATAATGTCACAAAAACCCAGAAGACAGCTAAATGCAGCACTAACCTTTGGTGATCTTCATCAGATGACACACCTAGGACATTATGTTATATAATACATGCATGTTTTGTTCAATCAAGTTCATATTTATATCAAAAAACAGCTTTTTACATTAGCATGTGACGTTCAGAACTAGCATACCCCCCGCAAACTTCCGGGGAATTTACTAACAATTTACTAAATTACTCACGATAAACGTTCACAAAAAGCATAACAATTATTTTAAGAATTATAGATACAGAACTCCTCTATGCACTCGATATGTCCGATTTTAAAATAGCTTTTTGGTGAAAGCACATTTTGCAATATTCTAAGTACATAGCCCAGCCATCACGGGCTAGCTATTTAGACACCCGGCAAGTTTAGCCTTCACCAAAATCAGATTTACTATAAGAAA
The DNA here is from genome assembly GCF_901001165.1 of Salmo trutta. Classification (NCBI taxonomy): domain Eukaryota; kingdom Metazoa; phylum Chordata; class Actinopteri; order Salmoniformes; family Salmonidae; genus Salmo; species Salmo trutta. Next base: position 33,919,406 of record NC_042990.1, on the reverse strand, counting down.
AATGGTCTTACCTTTCCTGTTCTTCGTCAGAATGCACTCCCAGGACTTCTACTTCAATAACAAATGTTGGTTTGGTCCCAAATAATCCATCGTTATATCCAAACAGCGGCATTTTGTTCGTGCGTTCTAGACACTATCCGAAATGGTAAATCAGGGTCGTGCGCATGGCGCATTTCGAGACAAAAAAAATCTAAATATTCCATTACCGTACTTCGAAGCATGTCAACCGCTGTTTAAAATCAATTTTTATGCAATTTATCTTGTAACAAAGCGATAATATTCCGACCGGGAATCTGCGTTTCGGTAAATAGAGGGAAAAACAGAAAGACGGGGGCGGCCAGTGCACGAGCATGAAGCCCTTTGTCCTCTGATAGACCACTTAGCAAAAGCGCTCGTGTGTTTCAGCCAGGGCTTTGAATTACGTCATTCAGGTTTTTCCCGGGCTCTGAGAGCCCATTGGAGCCGTAGGAAGTGTCACGTAACAGCAGAGATCCTTTGTAATGAATAGAGATGACAAAGAAGGGCAAGAAATGGTCAGACGGTACTTCATGTACAGAATCTTCTCACGTTTTGGCCTGCCAAATGAGTTCTGTTATACTCACAGACACCATTCAAACAGTTTTAGAAACTTTGGAGTGTTTTCTATCCAAAGCTAATAATTATATGCATATTCTAGTTTCTGGGCAGGACTAAAAATCTGATTAAATCGGGTACGTTTTTTATCCAGCCGTGAAAATACTGCCCCCTAGCCATAAGAGGTTAATGCCTTATTGCAAACAGGATGCATGTTTTAGAATATTTCTTATTCTGTACAGGCTTCCTTCTTTTCACGCTGTCATTTAGGTTAGTATTGTGGAGTAACTATAATTTTGTTGGTCCATCCTCAGTTTTCTCCTATCACAGCTATTAAACTAACTATTTGAAATTCACCATTGGCCTCATGGTGAAATCTCTGAGCGGTTTCCTTCCTCTCCGGCAACTGAGTTAGGAAGGACACCTGTATCTTTGTAGTGACTGGGTGTATTGATACACCATCCAAAGTGTAATTAATAACTTCACCATGCTCAAAGAGATATTCAATGTTAGCTTTTTTTTTTTACTCATCTACCAATAGGTGCCCTTCTTTGTGAGGCATTGGAAACCCTCCCTGGTCTTTGTGGTTGAATAAGTGTTTGAAATTCGCTACTCGACTGAGAGACCATACAGACAATTGTTTGTGTGGGGTACAGAGATGAGGTAGTCTTTCAAAAATATTGTTAAACACTATTATTGCACACACAGTGAGTCCATGCAACAGTGGTAGGCCTGATCACCGACAACAATGAGACAGCCTTTAGGGAGGAGGTCAGAGACCTGGCAGTGTGGTTCCAGGACAACAACCTCTCCCACAATGTGAGCAAGACAAAGAAGGTGATCATGGCCTACAGGAAAAGGCGGGCCGAACAGGCCCCAATTAACATCGACGGGGCTGTAGTGGGCCGGGTCGAGAGTTTCAAGTTCCTTGGTGTGCACATCATCAACGAACTATCATGGTCCAAACACACCAAGACAGTCGTGAAGAGGGCACAACAACACCTTTTCCCCCTCAGGAGACTGAAAAGATTTGGCATGAATCCCCAGATCCTCAAAAAGTTCTACAGCTGCACCATCGAGAGCATCCTGACCGGTTGCATCACCGCCTGGTATGGCAACTTCTCGGCATCCGACCGTAATGCTCTACAGAGGGTTGTGCGTACGGCCCAGTACATCACTGGGGCCAAGCTTCCTGCCATCCAGGACCTATATAATAGGCGGTGTCAGAGCAAAGCCCAAAAGATTGTCAGAGACTCCAGTCACCTAAGTCAGACTGTTTTCTCTGCTACTGCACGGCAAGCGATACCCGAGCGCCAAGTCTAGGACCGAAGGCTCCTTAACAGCTTCTTACCCCAAGCCATAAGACTGCTGAACAATTGAACAAATGGCCACCGCACTATTTACATTGACCCCCCCCCATTTGTTTTTACACTACTGCGACTCTCTGTTTATTATCTATGCATAGTCTCTTCACCCCTACCTACATGTACAAATTACCTCAACTAACCTGTACTGCCGAACACTGACTCAGTACCGGTACCACTTTGACATTATGGAGTATTTAATCCATTTTAAATTCAGGCTGTAACAAGAAAATGTAGAAAAAGTCAAGGGGTGTGAATACCTTCTCAAGGCACTGTAGGTGTATTTGAGGATCTGTATGCCACAACAATGAGTGACAAGGAGTTGGCATGATGGCACAAACAGATGGGCACTTAGGGGATGTATGTAGAATAATGACGAAAGGATGTAGGAAGTAGCCTAGCTATGTTAAATCAAGAGGAAACCTGTTCTGTAGTATTAGCAGTGCTGAAACACAACATTATGATTTCCCCCATGCTCAGTATTAATCCCAGGCCCTACAGTAATCCAAGTTTCCCACCAGGTTGTTCAACCTCCCTCTTTCCCTCCTCTCCTTCCCCTTTCTCCCCCTCCATGTCTGTCACCTTGTTAGCCATCAGTCACCCAGATTGGAAGTACTCTCTGATTGGAGTGTCCCTGCTACCCTTTCTTTCTCTCTCCCTCCCTTCCCACATCCCCCCATTTCTCTCCTCTCTTTCTCCTCCTCTCTGTCCCTCTCTTCCTCCTCCTCTTTCTCTCCTTCCCATATCTCCCCTTCTCTCCTCTCTGTTCCTCTCCTCCTCCTCCCCTCCCTTCTCTCTTCCTCTCCTCCTCTTCCTCTCTCTCCTGTATATCCCCCACTCTTCTCTTTTCCTCTTTCTCTCCTCTCTCCTCTCGCTCCCGTACATCCCCCTCTCTCCCCTTCCTTTCCTCCCCTTCCCCCTCAGTGCTGGGCTCTGTGTATGTGGGTAAGTGGATTGATTGACCTGTAACTAATGCTAGCCAACACAATGAGCCCCAGTGTCTGTATATCTTGTTAGGCATGTTTCTCAGCTAGCAGTGCCCTGCCTTACAACCTGCCTGCAGGCCCAGTGGAATTAATAAATCCCTTAACTTTGCATATCCTTGGAGCCAGCCAAGTAGGACATTGGTTACGTCCCAAATGGCACCCTTTATAGTGTACTACGTTTGACCAGAGTCCATAGGGCTTCATAGTGCACTATGTAGGGAATCGTGTGCCATTTTGGGATGCAGACATACATTTTCCGTGCATAAGGAGGGAGGTGTGAGAGAGATTCTTCCCTCTGAAAGGAGGCAGAACACAATGTGAGGTCTTGGTCTCTCTCCCCCTCTCCTATTCATCCATCAGGCGTAAGATGTAAAAAATGTTTTTTAAATGCATGAAGTGACCTCCATTTTTTTCAATCAATACAGAGAGAAAAGAGAGAGGGATGTTAGTGATTAGCGGGCCTAGTTAGAGACTGAAGGCCTGAGCATATGACAAAAGGACTAATTGGAATGCATTGTTAGAAACGGGCATGAGTAAGGCGACCTCTCAAACTTTATCAAATAGCATAGCTCAGACAAGCATGTTGGCCCGCAGACCTAAGACCCTGGAGGGGGTTTCAAAAACGTATGGCCACGGCTCTTTTTACCCATGTCAGGTGTTCTCAAACCTCTCCTTGGGGACTCCCAGAAGTTGTCATATATTTGAACTATTCCACAGCTAGCACTCCTGATTCAACTTGTCAACTAATCATTAAGCCCTTGACTAGGTGAATCAGGTGAGTTAGTTCAGGGCTACAACAACATTGTGAAAATGTCTGAGGGTCCCCAGGAGAGGTTTGAGAACCACTGACCTACGTGATCTTTATGAAGGATGGTTCACATACTGTAAAACCCGTTAACACACTAGGTTGACCTCTGTGATCTTTATGAAGGATGGTTATCATATAACCCATTATCACACTAGGTAAGGCTGCTGCTACCATTGGTACTGATCTCAGTGTACTAGTTAAAAATAGTCCACTTCAAGATGATTTTGTGTATTGAGGTTATAGGATACCAAAGATATAGGTAGGATATCTCAGGACATTATATTTGAGCTAACATAAATAAATGCATTATATCCCCTTTATAGGAATTGTTGTTTCTGGGTAAAGATCAACAGAGACCTACAATATTGACTGAATAGTTGATGCTTACAGTGAGCAGAGAAACCTTTTTATTTAACTAGGCAAGTCAGTTAAGAACAAATTCTTATTTTCAATGATGGTCTAGAAACAGTGGATTAACTGCCATGTTCAGGGGCAGAACGACAGATATGTACCTTGGGGATTTGAACTTGCAACCTTTCAGTTACTAGCCAAACGCTCTAACCACTAGACTACCATGCTGCTCCTAAGCTATTAGCAGATAACAATCAAGCCAAAGGGGACTTACTCTAATAGTTCATAGTTAGATTTTTTGTCCAGGGCATTTCCTCGCATCTCCCGGAAGAATCTCCTGTAAGGGAAACATGTCTTGGTGAGTGGGGGAGTTAATGAGAACTGTAACAACATGGGAGCTAGCTAGCGCTCATGAGAGAACAGAACATTTGACCAATCTTGGATAACTGTAAACTGACCTGATTTCAAGGCATCCCAACTTAAGTGCAATGTCTTGCTCAACCTGAACCGCTATCTCCACCATGTAGTCATTTTTCACCTGAAAGACAGAACCGAAGACATGTTTTCATGTTATTGCCCCATTGCGCTATTTATTTTTTTTCTGTGCATATGACCTACACACTTTGATTTGATTTTGATTTGGTTTTAGAATGGGAGACTAGAATACTGCAATCAACATCACAATGAACAGGTGGCTTTAACGTAGAAGTGCTTGACTTTCTGGTATTGAAAAACGAAAGACTAGCTGGTGACCTGGGCCCAGATTCACAAAACACTTCAGACGCAACAATGTATGAAGCTTCTTAAGAACAAAAAAAAAGAAGTTCATAAGATAGTTTGTCAGTGCGATTCCTTAACAATATATTAAGATTTCATGATTTTCTTACAAACTTCTCAAATATCTTCTTACAAACTGTTTTAGCAAGCTATCTAGCTAGCAATGGCAATCATGTTAGCATATTTCACACTGAGATTATTGTTCTAGAACATGTTCTTGAGTGTCAAATAATAAATACTGAAACTTTCAGATGAAGTTTGTGAGTGAATTATAAATGTTAAATTGCTTTCATTAGCTTATTTTCTCACTGCCCTGAGTTTAAGACAAGGGTTTAGCTATCTTGGAATTAACATAATTTCCAAGATCAAATCCAAGAACTTAATTTTCAAGAATCTAACTTTCTTAACTTTTTGCTTAAGGAGAAACATAAGAAATAATGCAATAACATTTCCAATAATCTTTTAGAGGAATAGCAACTTTGCTTAACTTTCTATAGTTAAAGAAACAATTGCAGTTGAGAAGAAATGTCTTCTTAAGAAGGTTTTGTGAATCTGGGCAAGCAGCAGATGTCACACATGAACACTGACTTCTAGAGGGAGGGGTAGAACACACTGACTTCTAGAGGGAGGGGTAGGACACACTGACTTCTAGAATGAGGGGTAGAACACACTGACCTCTAGAATGAGGGGTAGAACACACTGACTTCTAGAGGGAGGGGTAGGACACACTGACTTCTAGAATGAAGGATAGAACACACTGACTTCTAGAATGAAGGATAGAACACACTGACTTCTAGAATGAGGGGTAGAACACACTGACTTCTAGAATGAAGGATAGAACACACTGACTTCTAGAATGAAGGATAGAACACACTGACTTCTAGAATGAAGGATAGAACACACCGACTTCTAGAATGAGGGGTAGAACACACTGACCTCTAGAATGAGGGGTAGAACACACTGACTTCTAGAGGGAGGGGTAGGACACACTGACTTCTAGAATGAAGGATAGAACACACTGACTTCTAGAATGAAGGATAGAACACACTGACTTCTAGAATGAGGGGTAGAACACACTGACTTCTAGAATGAGGGGTAGAACACACTGACTTCTAGAATGAAGGGTAGAACACACTGACTTCTAGAGGGAGGGGTAGAACACACTGACTTCTAGAATGAAGGATAGAACATACTGACTTCTAGAGGGAGGGGTAGGACACACTGACTTCTAGAATGAAGGATAGAACACACTGACTTCTAGAATGAAGGATAGAACACACTGACTTCTAGAATGAAGGATAGAACACACTGACTTCTAGAATGAAGGATAGAACACACCGACTTCTAAAATGAAGGATAGAACACACTGACTTCTAGAATGAGGGGTAGAACACACTGACTTCTAGAATGAGGGGTAGAACACACTGACTTCTAGAGGGAGGGGTAGGACACACTGACTTCTAGAATGAAGGATAGAACACACTGACTTCTAGAATGAAGGATAGAACACACTGACTTCTAGAATGAGGGGTAGAACACACTGACTTCTAGAATGAGGGGTAGGACACAGGGGACAAAGGCATTGAGGGGGACCTTACTGCTATACAGCTCTTCAACAAACACTCCATCCATCCCTCCCTCCAGAGAGAGACAGAAAGACACAGACAGAGTGAGAGAGACAGACAGTGGCAGAGACATGGCATCTTATTAACCATAATAACAGCCCATAAGAACCTGACTGTGATATTGGTTGATAAAGGCTGGGTGGGTGCACCTGCAGTGATAGCAACACAACACTGGCGGACTGACACAGAGCGAGACATTTCCTGAGACAGATGAGTGTTTGCTTCTGAATGATAGCTAGCACTGTTTCATGGGCTATTATGTCCTCTCTGAATGTCCCATTTGTCATGTTGAGCGCCGGCTCTTTGTATTCTAACACCAATAGAGACATTGATTCTGCCACTGTAGATCATGGAAACAGAACCTGGTTCCTGAAAGTGTTGTTCCATACCAGACTGAATTCAGGACAGAAGCTCTTCTCATGCTCCATGATTAGCCCTTCAAACACTGACTTTTCACCTTCCATCAGTACCATTTTCCTTTCAGCTGGCACTCATCAAAACCATGAGAGTAAAAAGAGGAAACCAGCACACTGCTCTTGCTTGTATCACTGCTCTCAAAAAGCTCTGATGAAGGTCGTGAGGCTGATACATAAAGCGTATTAAAGAGCAGTGATACCAGCAAGAGCAGCGTGCTGGTTTCCTCTTTTTACTCTCATGTTATTCAACTGTTACCATGCACCTGAAACAAAGATAGCTCAGATGTGCAAGTGCCTTTAGAATTTTAAAACCACAAGAGTAAAACTCACAAGTGAGCTGAAATGTATTCCACTGCTGTTTTCTCCCCCGCCTGGATGGGAGGGAGTGTCTCTTCCCCAGAGCGCCAGACACCAGGCAGAGCCCCCCTAGGCCCACTAACCCAGTTCACCTCTCTGCCTCTACAGCCCCGCGGGTGGCAACACACCGTGTGTTAAACCCTAATACCTCCCCCCACTGCACCCATACACTCCCACACACACAGTAAAGGCTTGGATCCCTCAGACACAGACAGACACGCACGCACGCACGCACGCACGCACGCACGCACGCACACACACACACACACACACACACACACACACACACACACACACACACACACACACACACACACACACACACACACACACACTTGCACACATGGCTGCACAAACACATACACACTGTTAGAAGTGCTATATGCCCCCGCCAGCGGTTACAGTGTTGTTGAATAAATAGGCCTAGCCAAGTATGCTTTGAAATAGCGTGGTCAATGGCCTGTTAGAAACCAGGGTGTCTCTCTGTTAATCAACTCCCATGGATAATGTTTTGGGGTGTGTGGGTTTTAGGGCTGCCAGAGTTCATCAGTTAACTCGTTAGCTTTTTGTAATTTTAGTGCACTTGTTTTTTTTATAACGATTAATCGCATTGTCTGAAAGTATTCACAATACACTGAAAACATCCCAAATATATAATCTATACAGCTAAAAACAACAATGTGATGTCAAAGTTGACATTGAGGTTAAAGAAAGTGTGCTTTACTAATTCACCTGATTTCACAAAGGTTACTTTCAACAAAATCAAGACATCAATATTCTTGTAATGCTTTTTGTATAAAAAATCTTAAATTACAGCTCAAATGAAAGTAATTTCTGAATTTGCGATTAATCACAGGAAATCCTGTGATTAACTTGATTACATTCTTTTTTTGTTTGTCTGTCTCACCTGCTGGTAGAAGTAGTTGAGTGTGGGTTTGTCTTCACTGAAGTGGTGCAGGAATCCCTTTGGAAGGTAGCGAATACGCAGCTCATATCTGGAGAGGAGGAATATGTCACTGTTTAGACAAAACACAGAAGCATGTAACACAGAAGGGACCAGGGGTTTTGTACTCTAAGCTCTTCTAGTCACAGAGCTACAGTAGACACCAGTCTTCTAGTCACAGAGCTACAGTAGACACCAGTCTTCTAGTCGCAGAGCTACAGTAGACACAAGACGTCTAATCACAGAGCTACAGTAGACGCCAGTCTTCTAGTCGCAGAGCTACAGTAGACGCCAGTCTTCTAGTCGCAGAGCTACAGTAGACACCAGTCTTCTAGTCGTAGAGCTACAGTAGACACCAGTCTTCTAGTCACAGAGCTACAGTAGACACAAGACGTCTAATCACAGAGCTACAGTAGACACCAGTCTTCTAGTCACAGAGCTACAGTAGACACCAGTCTTCTAGTCGCAGAGCTACAGTAGACACAAGACGTCTAATCACAGAGCTACAGTAGACACCAGTCTTCTAGTCGCAGAGCTACAGTAGACACCAGTCTTCTAGTCGCAGAGCTACAGTAGACACCAGTCTTCTAGTCGCAGAGCTACAGTAGACACCAGTCTTCTAGTCGCAGAGCTACAGTAGACACCAGTCTTCTAGTCGCAGAGCTACAGTAGACACCAGTCTTCTAGTCGCAGAGCTACAGTAGACACCAGTCTTCTAGTCGCAGAGCTACAGTAGACACCAGTCTTCTAGTCGCAGAGCTACAGTAGACACCAGTCTTCTAGTCGCAGAGCTACAGTAGACACCAGTCTTCTAGTCACAGAGCTACAGTAGACACCAGTCTTCTAGTCGCAGAGCTACAGTAGACACCAGTCTTCTAGTCACAGAGCTACAGTAGACACCAGTCTTCTAGTCACAGAGCTACAGTAGACACCAGTCTTCTAGTCACAGAGCTACAGTAGACACCAGTCTTCTAGTCACAGAGCTACAGTAGACACCAGTCTTCTAGTCACAGAGCTACAGTAGACACCAGTCTTCTAGTCGCAGAGCTACAGTAGACACCAGTCTTCTAGTCACAGAGCTACAGTAGACACCAGTCTTCTAGTCACAGAGCTACAGTAGACACCAGTCTTCTAGTCACAGAGCTGGAACTCTATATACAGTTATCAAATCAAATGTTATATTCTTTGGATTTATTTGTCACATTCTTCGTAAACAATAAGTGTGGACTAACAGTGAAATGCTTACTTAAAGGCCCTTCCGAACAATGCAGAGTTAAAGAAAATAAAGAAATAATAGAAAAGTGAAACACGTAATAATAAAAGTAATAATAAATACACAATGAGTAACAATAACTTGGCTATATACAAGGTACCAGTACCGAGTCGATGTGCACGGGTACGAGGAAATTTAGGAAAAATCTGTATGTACATATAACTAGGAATAAAGTGGCAGATAATAAACAGTAGCAGCAGCGTATGTGATGAGTAAAAAAAAAAAAAATTGTGCAAAAAGAGAAAATGCAGATAGTTAACCAAATACCTACCCGGACTAACTATTTACAGTGCCTTGCAAAAGTATTCAAATAAAGTCTACCTGTGTGAAATGTAAGTGTCACATGATCTCAGTATATATACACCTGTTCTAAAAGCTCCCAGAATCTGCAACACCACTAAGCAAGGGCCACCACCAAGCAAGCGGCACCATGAAGACCAAGGAGCTCTCCAAACAGGTCAGGGACAACGTTGTGGAGAAGTACAGATCAGGGTTGGGTTACAAAAAAATATCCGAAACTTTGAACATCCCACGGAGCACCATTAAATCCGTTATAAAAAAATGGAAAGAAAATGGCACCCCAACAAACCTGCCAAGAGAGGGCCGCCCACCAAAACTCATGGACCAGGCAAGGAGCGTATTAATCAGAGAGGCAACAAAGAGACCGAAGATAAAACGGAAGGAGCTGCAAAGCTCCACAGCGGAGATTGGTCTATCTGTCCATAGGACCACTAAGCCGTACACTCCACAGAGCTGGGCTTTACAGAAGAGTGGCCAGAAAAAAGTCATTGCTTAAAGAAAAAAAAGCAAACTCGTTTGGTGTTCACCAAAAAGGCATGTGGGAGACTCCCCAAACATATGGAAGAAGGTACTCTGTCCAAGGGTCCTTAGCTTAGTGAAGAGCTTGGAGGGTTCTATGGTGTTGAATGCTGAGCTGTAGTCAATGACCAGCATTCTCACAGGGCGGCAGGTAGCCTAGCAGTTAGCGCATTGGGCCAGTAATCAAAAGGTCGCTGGTTCAAATCCCGGAGGTGACTAGGTGAAAAATCTACCGCTGTGCCCTTGAGCAAGGCACTTAACACTAATTGCTCCTGTACAATAGTGTCCACTAAAATGTAAATGTGTTCCTTTTGTCCAAGTGGGAAAGGGCAGTTTGGAGTGCAATAGACACTGCGTCATCTGTGGATCTGTTGGGGCAGTATGTGAATTGGAGAGGGTCCAGGGTATCTGAGATGATGGTGTTGATGTGAGCCATGACCAGCCTTTCAAAGTATTCCATGGCTACACGTCTGCTAAGGAGAGATGGTCATTTAGACAGGTTACCTTGGTGTTTTTGGGCACACGGACTATGTTGGTCCGCTTGAAACATGTAGGTATTACAGAGTGTGTTGGGGGGAGGTTGAAAAAGTCAGTGAAAACACTTGCCAGCTGGTAAGTGCATGCTCTAAGCACGCGTCCTGGTAATTCGTCTAGACTTGCGGCCTTGTGAATGTTAACCTGTTTAAAGGTTTTACTCACACTGATCGCACAGTTGTCCAGAACAGCTGGTGCACTCATGCGTGTTTTTTTTATTTCACCTTTATTTAACCAGGTAGGCCAGTTGAGAACAAATTCTCATTTACAACTGCAACCTGGCCAAGATAAAGCAAAGCTGTGCGACAAAAAACAACAACACAGAGTTACACATGGGATAAACAAAAGTACAGTCAATAACAATAGAAAAATCTATATAAAGTGTGTGCAAATGGAGTAAGGAGGTAACGCAATAAATAGGCCATAGTAGCGAAGTAATTACAATTTAGCAAATTACAACTGGAGTGATAGATGTGCAGATGATGATGTGCAAATAGAAATACTTGTGTGCAAAAGAGCAAAAAAATTTAAATAAAAACAATATAGGGATGAGGTAGGTAGTTGGATGGGCTATTTACAGATGGGCTGTGTTCAGCTGCAGCGATCGGTGAGCTGCTCAGATAGCTGATGATCCAAGTTAATGAGGGAGATATAAGTCTCCAACTTCAGCGATTTTTGAAATTCATTCCAGTCATTGGCAGCAGAGAACTGGAAGGAAAGGCGGCCAAAGGAAGTGTTGGCTTTGGGGATGACCAGTGAGATATACCTGCTGGAGCGGGTGCTATGGTTGGGTGTTGCTATGGGGACCAGTGAGCTGAGATAAGGCGGAGATTTACCTAGCAAAGACTTATAGATGACCTGGAGCCAGTGGGTTTGGCGACGAATATGTAGCGAGGACCAGCCAACGAGAGCATTCAGGTCACAGTGGTGGTTAGTATATGGGGCTTTGGTGACAAAATGGATGGCACTGTGATAGCCTGCATCCAGTTTGCCGAGTAGAGTGTTGGAGGCTATTTTGTAAACGACATCGCCAAAGTCAAGGATCGGTAGGATAGTCAGTTTTACGAGGGTATGTTTGGCAGCATGTGTGAAGGAGGCTTTGTTGTGAAATAGGAAGCCGATTCTAGATTTAACTTTGGATTGGAGATGCTTAATGTGAGTCTGGAAGGAGAGTTTACAGTCTAGCTAGACACCTAGGTATTTGTACTCCACATATTCTAAGTCAGAACCGTCCAGAGTAGTGATGTGTCGGGCGGGCAGCGATTTTACTAGCATTTAAGAGCAGTTGGAGACCACGGAAGGAGTGTTGTATGGCATTGAAGCTCATTTGGAGGTTTGTTAACACAGTGTCCAAAGAAGGGCCACATGAATACAGAATGGTGTCGTCTGCATTGAGGTGGATCAAGGAATCACCCGCAGCCAGAGCAACATCATTAATATTTACAGAGAAAAGTGTCGGCCCGAGAATTGAACCCTGTGGTACACCCATAGAGACTGCCAGAGGTCTGGACAACAGGCCCTCCGATTTGACACACTTAACTCCATCTGAGAAGTAGTTGGTGAACCAGGCGAGGCAGTCATTTGAGAAACCAAGGCTGTTGAGTCTGCCGATAAGAATAAGGTGATTGACAGAGTCGAAAGCCTTGGCCAGGTCGATGAAGCCGGCTGCACAGTACTGTCTTTTATCGATGGCGGTTATGATATCGTTTAGTACCTTGGGCGTGGTTGAGGTGCACCCGTGACCAGCTCGGAAACCGGATTGTACAGCGGAGAAGGTACGGTGGGATTCGAAATGGTCAGTGATCTGTTTGTTAACTTGGCTCTTGAAGACTTTGGAAAGGCAGGGCAGGATGGATATAGGTCTGTAACAGTTTAGGTCTAGAGTGTCACCCCCTTTGAAGAGAGGGATGACCGCGGCAGCTTTCCAATCTTTAGGAATCTCGGACGATACGAAAGAGAGGTTGAACAGACTAGTTATAGGGGTTGCAACAATGGCGGAGGATAATTCTAGAAAGAGAGGGTCCAGATTGTCTAGCCCAGCTGATTTGTACGGGTCCAGCTTTTGCAGCTCTTTCAGAACATCTGCTATCTGTATTTGGGTGAAGGAGAAGCTGGGGAGGCTTGGGCAAGTAGCTTCGGGGGTTGCGGAGCTGTTGGCCGGGGTTGGGGTAGCCAGGAGGAAAGCATGGCCAGCCGTAGAGAAATGCTTATTGAAATATCTTGATTTATCGGTGGTGACAGTGTTTCCTAGCCTAAGTGCAGTGGACAGCTGGGAGGAGGTGCTCTTATTCTCCATGGACTTTACAGTGTCACAGAACTTTCTAAAGTTACAGCTGCAGGATTGTCATGCCCTGACCGTAGAGATCCTTATTATTCTCTATGTTTGGTTAGGTCAGGGTGTGACTCGGGTGGGAAAATCTATGTTTTCTGTTTCTTTGTTTTTGGGCCGAGTGTGGTTCCCAATCAGAGGCAGCTGTCTATCGTTGTCTCTGATTGGGAATCATACTTAGGCAGCCTGTTTTCTTCCTGGTTTTGTGGGAGGTTGTTTTCTGTTTAGTGCCTGTACCTGACGGAACTGTGCGTTTTCGTTTTCGCTTTTGTTATTTTGTTTGAGTGTGTTTATGAATAAAGTAATCATGGACACTTACCATGCTGCGCCTTGGTCCACTTCAACTACCACTTACGACGAGCGTTACAAGGATGCAAATTTCTGTTTGAAAAAGCTAGCCTTTGCTTTCCTAACTGACTGTGTGTATTGGTTCCTAACTTCCCTGAAAAGTTGCATATCGCGGGGATTATTCGATGTTAGTGCAGTATGGCACAGGATGTTTTTGTGCTGGTCGAGGGCAGGCAGGTCTGGTGTGAACCGAGGGCTATATCTGTTCTTAGTTCTACATTTTTTTAAAGGGGCATGCTTATTTAAGATGGTGAGGAAATTACTTTAAAGAACAACCAGGCATCCTCGACAGACGGGATGAGGTCAATACCCTTCCAGGATACCAGGATACCTGGGCCAGGTTGATTAGAAAGGCCTGCATGCAGAAGTGTTTTAGGGAGTGTTTGACAGTGATGAGGGGTGGTCGTTTGACCGCGGACCCATATCGGATGCAGGCAATGAGGCAGTGATCGCTGAGATCCTGATTGAAAACAGCAGAGGTGTATTTGGAGGGCAAGTTGGCCAGGATAATATCTATGAGGGTACCCATGTTTACGGATTTAGGGTTGTACCTGGTGGGCTCCTTGATAATTTCTGTGAGATTGAGGGCATCTAGCTTAGAGTGTAGGATGGCCGGGGTGTTAAGCATATCCCATTTTAAGTCACCTAGCAGAATGAACTCTGAAGATAAATAGGGGGCAGTCAATTCACATATGGTATCCAGGGCACAGCTGGGAGCTGAGGGGGGTCTATAACAGGCGGCAACAGTGAGAGACTTATTTCTGGAGAGATTCATTTTTAAAATTAGAAGCTCGAACTGTTTGGACATAGACCTGGAAAGTATGACAGAACTTTGCAGGCTATCTCTGCAGTAGACTGCAACTCCTCCCCCTTTGGCAGTTCTATCTTGACGGAAAATGTTGTAGTTGGGGATGGAAATCTCCAAATTTTTGGTGGCCTTCCTAAGCCAGGATTCAGACACGGCAAGGACATCAGGGTTGGCGGAGTGTGCTAAAGCAGTGAGTAAAACAAACTTAGGGAGGAGGCTTCTGATGTTAACCTGCATGAAACCAAGGCTTTTACGGTTACAGAAGTCAACAAATGAGAGCGCCTGGGGATACACAGGGCCTGGGTTAACCTCCACATCACCCGAGGAACAGAGGAGGAGTAGGATGAGAGCACGGCTAAAGGCTATCAGAACTGGTCGTCTAGTGCGTTGGAGACAGAGAATAAAAGGAGCAGGTTACTGGGCGTGGTAGATCAGATTCAGGGCATAATGTACAGACAGGAGTATGGTAGGGTGCAGGTACATTGGAGGTAAACCTAGGCATTGAGTGATGATGAGAGAGGTTGCATCTCTGGAGGCACTAGTTATGCTAGGTGAGGTCACCGCAGAGCTAACTAAGAGCTAGCTAAGACAACAATGGGTTAGACAACAACAGCTAATCAGCTAAGACAACAACAACAGGTAAAATGTTGAAGAATGGGCAGAGAGGGTCAGTTAACTACAAACAGGGCCTGAGTTCGAGGCTGGGGCCGACAGATAAACTAAATAAACTAAACGGAGTACCGTAATTAATGAATAGTCCAGCAGACATCAGCTATGTAGCCAGGTGATCATAGGGTACAGTGAACAGCAATAGATGAAACAGGTAAGCCGCTAGGTAGTCGTTACTACGCTAACAAGCGGGAGACACGGCGTTCATAAATGATAGCAGGCCGGGGCTAGCAGAAGTGTCTTCACCGACGTCCGGCAAAGGCCGGTTGAGGGCACAACGGACAGAATTACGTCGGCAGACCAGTCGTGATGGATCTTCGGGGCTCCGTGTCGACAAAGGGTCCATGCCAATTTGGCAAAAGAGGTATTGTAGCTGGAGTAATTTCGTTTGCTAGCCGGGAGATGCGCCTGGCTCGAGGCTGATTGATGCTAGCTTCGGGACAAGGGCATTATCCACTATAGCCACTCGGTAGCAGCTAGTGTTGCTTGTTGCTTGCCTTAAAGCGAGTATACAGTCGTGGCCAAAAGTTTTGAGAATGACACAAATATTAATTTTCACAAAGACTGCTGCCTCAGTTTGTATGATGGCAATTTGCATATACTCCAGAATGTTATGAAGAGTGATCAGATGAATTGCAATTAATTGCAAAGTCCCTCTTTGCCATGCAAATGAACTGAATACTAAAAAAAACATTTCCACTGCATTTCAGTCCTGCCACAAAAGGACCAGCTGACATCATGCCAGTGATTCTCTCGTTAAGAAATAAAATAAAATAAAATGTATTTGTCACATACACATGGTTAGCAGGTGTTAATGCAAGTGTAGCGAAATGCTTGTGCTTCTAGTTCCCGACTGTGCAGTAATATCTAACAAGTAATCTACCAATTCCACAACAACTACCTTGTACACACAAGTGTAAAGGAATGAATACGAATATGTACATAAAAATATCTAAATGTGTGGTGGCCGAACGGCGTAGGTAAGATGTAATAGATGGTATGGAGTACAGTATATACATATGAGATGAGTATTGTAGGGTATGAAAACATATAAAGCGGCATTGTTTAAGGTGGCTAGTGATACATTACATCAGGATGGCAGAGAGTACAGTATATACATATGAGAGGAGTAATGTAGGTTATGAAAACATTATATAAAGTGGCATTGTTTAAAGTGGCTAGTGATACATTTAATACATCAAGATGGCAAGATGCAGTAGATGGTATAGCGTACAGTATATACATTTGAGATTAATAATGTAGGTTTTGTAAACATTATCTAATATAAATAATATAAAGTGGCAAGTGATAAATTAATTACATCAATTTTCCCATTATTAAAGTGGCTTGAGTTGAGTCAGTATGTTGGCAGCAGTCACTCAACGTTAGTGATGGCTGTTTAACAGTCTGATGGCCTTGAGATAGAAGCTGTTTTTCAGTCTCTCGGTTCCAGCTTTGATGCACCTGTACTGACCTCACCTTCTGGTGTGAGTGTTGACGAGGACAAGGCTGGAGATCACTCTGTCATGCTGATTGAGTTTGAATAACAGACTGGAAGCTTCAAAGGGAGGGTGGTGCTTGGAATCATTGTTCTTCCTCTGTCAACCATGGTTATCTTCAAGGGAACACGTGCCGTCATCATTGCTTTGCACAAAAAGGGCTTCACAGGCAAGGAATTGCTGCCAGTAAGATTGCACCTAAATCAAGCATTTATCGGATCAAGAACTTCAAGGAGAGCAGTTCAATTGTTGTGAAGAAGGCTTCAGGGCGCCCAAGAAAGTCCAGCAAGTGCCGGGACCGTCTCCTAAAGTTGATTCAGCTGCGGGATCGGGGCACCACCAGTACAGAGCTTGCTCAGGAATGGCAGCAGGCAGGTGTGAGTGCATCTGCACGAACAGTAAGGCGAAGACTTTTGGAGGATGACCTGGTGTCAAGAAGGGCAGCAAAGAAGCCACTTCTCTCCAGGAAAAACATCAGGGAAAGACTGATATTCTGCAAAAGGTACAG
The DNA here is from genome assembly GCF_901001165.1 of Salmo trutta. Taxonomy (NCBI): domain Eukaryota; kingdom Metazoa; phylum Chordata; class Actinopteri; order Salmoniformes; family Salmonidae; genus Salmo; species Salmo trutta. The sequence continues at coordinate 33,902,419 of NC_042990.1, read as the reverse complement.
GGATTGGACTGCTGAGGACTGGGGTAAAGTCATTTTATCTGATGAATATCCTTTCCGATTGTTTGGGGCATCTGGAAAAAAGCTTGTCCGGAAAAGACAAGGTGAGAGCTACCATCAGTCCTGTGTCATGCCAACAGTAAAGCATCCTGAGACCATTGATGTGTGGGGTTGCTTCTCAGCCAAGGGAGTGGGCTCACTCACAATTTTGCCTAAGAACACAGCCATGAATAAAGAATGGTACCAACACATACTCCGAGAACAACTTCTCCCAACCATCCAGGAACAGTTTGGTGACGAACAATGCCTATTCCAGCATGATGGAGCACCTTGCCATAAGGCAAAAGTGATAACTAAGTGGCTCGGGGAACAAAACATCGATATTTTGGGTCCATGGCCAGGAAACTCCCCAGACCTTAATCCCATTGAGAACTTGTGGTCAATCCTCAAGACGTGGGTGGACAAACAAAAACCCACAAATTCTGACAAACTCCAAGCATTGATTATGCAAGAATGGGCTGCCATCAGTCAGGATGTGGCCCAGTAGTTAATTGACAGCATGCCAGGGCCGATTGTAGAGGTCTTGAAAAAGAAGGGTCAACACTGCAAATATTGACTCTTTGCATCAACTTCATGTAATTACCAATAAAAGCCTTTGACACTTATTAAATGCTTATAATTATACTTCAGTATTCCATGCCAACAGTAAAGCATGCTGAGACCATTCATGTTTGGAGCTTAATTAGGCGCTACTACAGCCTCTCCTGTGTTAATGAGTGAACTCTCTCGCTCTCTTACAATCAAAAATAATCACTGTTCATGTACTATTTACATCTGACAAAAATATCTGAAAGACACTGAGGCAGCAGACTTTGTGAAAATTCATATTTGTGTCATTCCCAAACTTTTGTAGTCTGCATTTCACTCGTTTGGTATGATTGCGTGCGTCATTGAGCAGCTTGTGGGTGGGTTTCCATTTGTAATCCATGATAGTTTGCAAACCCTGCCACATCCGACGAGCATCAGAGCCGGTGTAGTAGGATTTGATCTTAGTCCTGTATTGTCGCTTTGCCTGTTCGATGGTTTGTTAGAGAGTGTAGCGGAATTTCTTATAAGAGTCCGGGTTAGTGTCCCGCTCCTTGAAAGCAGCAGCTCTAGCCTTTAGCTCAGATTGGATGTTGCCTGTAATCTATGGCTTCTGGTTGGCATATAGTGCCTTCCGAAAGTAGGCATACCCCTTGACTTATTCCCCAAAAAAGTGTGTTACAGTCTGAATTCACAATTGATAAAATAAAAAAATAAATATATATATATATATATTTTTTATATGACTCATCTACACACAATTACAAAATTAAAACATGTTTCTAGATATTTTACCAAATGTTTTGAAAATGAAATACACCCCTGAGTCAATACATGTTAGGATCACCTTTGGCAACAATTACTGTGAGTCTTTCTAGGTATGTCTGTAAGAGCTTTGCATACCTGGACTGTACAATATTTGCACATTATTATAACAATTCTTCAAGCTCTGTCAAGTTGGTTGTTGATAATTGTTAGACATTTTCAAATCTTGCCATAGATTTTCATGCGATTTCAGTTAAAATTAACTAGGGCACTCAGGAACATTCAATGTCGCCTTGGTAAACAACTCCAGTGTATATTTGGCCTTGCATTTTAGGTTAATATCCTGCTGAAAGGTGAATTTGTCTCCCAGTGTATTTTGGAAAGCAGACACCCATGTTTTTCCTCTAGAATTTTCCTGTGCTTAGCTTTGTTCAGTTTCTTTTTATCCTAAAAAACTTGAAAATATTAAGAGTGGTACTCAGCGATGTGTTGTGTTGGATTTGCCCCAAACATAACCCTTTGTATTTAGGACATAAAGTTAATTTATTTGCCACATTTTTTGAAGTTTTACTTTAGTGCAAACAGGATGCATGTTTTGTAATATTTTTATTCTGTACAGACTTCCTTCTTTTCACTCTGTCAATTAGGTTAGTAACTACAATGTTGTTGATCCATCCTCCGTTTTCTCCTATCACAGCTTTTAAACTCTGTAACTGTTTTAAAGTCACCATTGGCCTCATGGTGAAATCCTTGATCCTTAATTACACATCCAAAGTGTAATTAACTTCACCATGCTCAAAGGGATATTCAATATCTGTTTGCTTAATTTTTTACACCCATATACCAATAGGCGCCCTTCTTTGCGATGCATTGGAAAACCTCCCTGGTCTTTGTGGTTGAATCAGTGTTTTAAATTCACTGCTCGGCTGAGGGACCTTACAGATAATTGTATGTGTGGGGCAAAGAGATGAGGTAGTCATTCAGAAATGTTAAACACTATTATTGCACACAGAGTGAGTCCATGCAAGGTATTATGACACTTGTTAAGATTTTTTTTACTCCTGAACGTATTTAGCTTGCCATAACAAAGGGCTTGAATATTTACTGACTGAAGACATTTCAGCTTTTCATTTTTTATTATTTTGTAAAAACATAATTCCACTTTGACATTACGGGGCTTGTAGGCCAGTGACAAAATCTCAATTTTGTGGAAAAAGTCAAGGGGTGTGAATACTTTGTTGTTCGGTTGTTGTTTGCTTATGGCCCTATACAGCTCGTTGAGTGTGGTCTTAGTGTCAGCATCGGTTTGTTGTGGTACATAGACAGCTAGGAATAGTGCAGTCTACAGCTTATCATGACGTATTCTAACTCAGGAGAGCAGAACCTCAAGACTTCCTTAATATTAGAGATCAACTGAGCAGCTGTTGTTAACAAAGGGAGACCACCACCCCTCCTGAGCTTACCCGACGTTGCCGTTCTGTCCTGCTGGTGCATAGGGAAAAAAGCTGCTTGTATATTATCCATGTCCTTGTTCAGATATTACAGTTGCTCGGGTCCCGTTGATAGGATAGTCTCCAACGGAGCTTTTTTGTGCTCCAATTGTGTTTTTACACAATAAGTCACAAAGCTATCACACAGTACAGTCCACAGAAGCAAAGATAATATGTATATTGTAACCCAATAATGTTTAACATTTTTTAAATGTACCTTTATTTAACTAGGCAAGTCAGTTAAGAACACATTCTTATTTTCAATGACGGCCTAGGAACAGTGGGTTAACTGCCTTGTTCAGGGGCAGAACGACAGATTTGACCTTGTCAGCTTGGGGATTTGATCTTGCAACCTTTCGGTTACTAGTCCAACGCTCTAACCACTAGGCTACCTGCCGCCCATTTCAGGAGCTAGTATATAGTTCAAGCTATAACAGCTCTAATGCAAACACTTTCTAGTTACTCAGTGACACGCACACGAGGGGAAGGGTGGGGTTATTTGATCTGAAAAAGGAATAGTCAGAGGTGCACAGTGTGTGATCTAAAACGTCACTAAGAGATGAAAGCCTACAGTTCAGCTAGTCAAAGGCAGACGGCAGACAGCATAACGAGACGAAAAGTAACAGAATGAGAAGAAATAAAAGAACACTCCCTTGGTCGTCTCCCCTGGTCGTCTCCCCTGGTCGTCTGCCCTGGTCGTCTCCCCTGGTCGTCTGCCCTGGTCGTCTCCCCTGGTCGTCTCCCCTGGTCGTCTGCCCTGGTCGTCTGCCCTGGTCGTCTCCCCTGGTCGTCTCCCCTGGTCGTCTCCCCTGGTCGTCTGCCCTGGTCTCCCCTGGTCGTCTCCCCTGGTCGTCTCCCCTGGTCGTCTGCCCTGGTCTCCCCTGGTCGTCTCCCCTGGTCGTCTCCCCTGGTCGTCTGCCCTGGTCGTCTGCCCTGGTCGTCTCCCCTGGTCGTCTCCCCTGGTCGTCTGCCCTGGTCGTCTCCCCTGGTCGTCTGCCCTGGTCGTCTCCCCTGGTCGTCTGCCCTGGTCGTCTCCCCTGGTCGTCTGCCCTGGTCGTCTCCCCTGGTCGTCTGCCCTGGTCGTCTCCCCTGGTCGTCTCCCCTGGTCGTCTGCCCTGGTTGTCTCCACAGACAAGAGCAGGCATACTAATGACAACCATGTGTCTTCTGTGCCTCTCTCTCAATTTCAATGAAATGAAAGGGTTTTATTGGCATCTCTCTCACTCACTATGACAGTCAAACCATGCGTCTCTGAACATACCCTCTCCCTCTAGTCTCCCTTCTCTCTGTCTTTCTTTCTCCCACAACTAATACAGACAACATGTTATCATCCGTGTGTGTTTTCCTGAGCCTCCTTCCTCAGACACGGCCTGATAACTCTTCCACTTTCACCCACTTCCAACTGATCCCAGACCTGCCTGCCACAGTGCCACACCATAACTCTTCTCCTTCTCTCTCTGATGGTTCCCCCCTTCCCCGATGCCACCTCCACCACCACCTGCCAATCACCTGGCAGTGGCGAACTGAGAGAATCATTTATATTCTTTAATTGGCTGCTAGACACCTCTTTACCTTGTTCTATGGGATTAAACATCCACTCCCTGACAGAACTAATGGTCGCTCTGATCCCAACCTGTTTGCTCTGTTCGTACTAGGAGAACGTTCATTTGACTTATGACTGGGAGATGGTAGGGAATCTTATCACACACACGCACACACACACACACACACACACACACACACACACACACACACACACACACACACACACACACACACACACACACACACACACACACACACACACACACACATGGGGAGTCTTGTCAGCCAGTCTCAGAATAGAGAAATTAGGAGCTAAATCAAATGGCTGGTGCTTCGAGGAAAATAATAAAGAGCATTGTAATGATCGGTTAGCAGCTCGTTCAATCTGAACTAATGAATAAACACAGCTTCATCTTGTTTCATAAAGGTCACTGTGGTTTACAACTCTGAAAAATATGAAAAACTAGCCTAGGTTGTGTTCATTCGGGCACACACGTAGCAATAACTTTTGCAACGGGAAATCAGCGTTCTTATTGGACAATTTCAGGTTGTACCTTCCCCGTTTAAAAAAAAAAGAAGGTTTTCTCCCAACTGAATGCGACCTAGGTCCGTCTTCCAGTTTTAATTTCCTGACAGGTTCAGACTGTCTATATCCAGGGGTCACATGTCCTTGCAGCTCAAGACATCATAGTCCTATAGGCCCTGGTCAAAAGTAGTGCACTATATAGGGAATAGGTTTTGGTCAAAAGTAGTGCACTATATAGGCAATAGGGTGCCGTTTGAGGTAACGAAACTGAAATTGAATCATAGTATTGAATCATAACAGTACTGACAGGCTTCTTACTGTACGTTATTGTATTGAATCATAACAGTACTGACAGGCTTCTTACTGTATGTTATTGTATTGAATCATAGCAGTACTGACAGGCTTCTTACTATACGTTAATGTATTGAATCATAACAGTACTGACAGGCTTCTTACTGTATGTTATTGTATTGAATCATAGCAGTACTGACAGGCTTCTTACTATACGTTAATGTATTGAATCATAACAGTACTGACAGGCTTCTTACTGTATGTTATTGTATTGAATCATAACAGTACTGACAGGCTTCTTACTGTATGTTATTGTATTGAATCATAACAGTACTGACAGGCTTCTTAATGTATGTTATTGTATTGAATCATAGCAGTACTGACAGGCTTCTTACTATACGTTATTGTATTGAATCATAACAGTACTGACAGGCTTCTTACTGTATGTTATTGTATTGAATCATAACAGTACTGACAGGCTTCTTACTGTATGTTATTGTATTGAATCATAACAGTACTGACAGGCTTCTTAATGTATGTTATTGTATTGAATCATAGCAGTACTGACAGGCTTCTTACTATACGTTATTGTATTGAATCATAACAGTACTGACAGGCTTCTTACTGTATGTTATTGTATTGAATCATAACAGTACTGACAGGCTTCTTACTGTATGTTATTGTATTGAATCATAACAGTACTGACAGGCTTCTTACTGTATGTTATTGTATTGACATTATTGTCTCCTCATGTGGTGATGGCTGTAATCGGCAACACTGACAAATGGCATTAGGGACTTCAGTGGTCAATTTATGAGATCAGCTCTGCTCCTCTTCCCCTGAGAGCAAATAATCAATGTGACAACACACACGAACACACGCATGAGAACACACAAACACAGACACAGTCACACAGACACAGTCAGTCAGACAGACAATAACTAAAGTTACCTTGAGTCAGTATGTGTGATCTCCGACAGCAGTGGTGTCTGGGTTGCTGCGTGTCCAGACCCATACCCTTTCCCAACTACTGAGGAGTTAGTGTCACTACTATGTATAGTCAAATCACATTTTATTGGTCACATACACATATTTACCAGATGTTATTGGTCACATACACATATTTACCAGATGTTATTGGTCACATACACATATTTACCAGATGTTATTGGTCACATACACATATTCAGCAGATGTTATTGGTCCATACACATATTCAGCAGATGTTATTGGTCACATACACATATTTAGCAGATGTTATTGGTCACATACACATATTTAGCAGATGTTATTGGTCACATACACATATTCAGCAGATGTTATTGGTCACATACACATATTTAGCAGATGTTATTGGTCACATACACATATTTAGCAGATGTTATTGCGGGTGTAGTGAAATGCTTGTGTTCCTAGCTCCAACAGTGCAGTAGTATCTAACAATTCACAACAATACACACAAATCTAAAAGTAAAAGTAAATATATAAATATTAGGACGAGCAATGTCGGAGTGGCATTGACTAAATACAGTTGAAATGAATACAGTATATACATATGAAATGAGTAAAGCAATATGTAAACATGATTAAACTGACCAGTGATTCCATGTCTACATATATGGGGCAGCAGCCTCTAAGGTGCAGGGTTGAGTAACCGGGTGGTAGCCGGCTAGTGATGGCTATTTAACAGTATGATGGCCTTAAGATAGAAGCTGTTTTTCAGTCTCTTGGTCCCAGCTTTGATGAACCTGTACTGACCTCACCTTCTGAATGGTAGCAGGGTGAACAGGCCGTGGCTCGGGTGGTTGTTGTCCTTGATGATCTTTTTGGCCTTCCTGTGACATTGGGTGCTGTAGGTGTCCTGGAGGACAGGCAGTGTGCCCCCGGTGATGCTTTGGGAAGACCGCACCACCCTCTGGAGAGCCCTGCGGTTGTGGGCAGTGCAGTTGCCGTACCAGGCAGTGATACAGCCCGACAGGATGCTCTCAATTGTGCATCTGTAAAAGTTTGAGGGTCTTAGGGGCCAAAGCCACATTTCTTCAGCCTCCTGAGGTTGAAGAGACGCTGTTGCGTCTTCTTCACCACACTGTCTGTGTGGGTGGACCATTTCAAATTGTCAGTGATGTGTACGCTTTCCACCTTCTCCACTGCTGTTCCGTCGATGTGGATGGGGGTGTGCTCCCTCTGCTGTTTCCTGAAGTCCACGATCAGCTCCTTCGTTTTGTTGACGTTGAGGTCAGAGGTTATTTTCCTGGCACCACTCCACCAGGGCCCTCACCTCTTCCCTGTAGGCTATCTTGTTGTTGTTGGTAATCAGGCCTACTTCTGTTGTGTTGTCTGCAAACTTGATGATTGAGTTGGAGGCGTGCATGGCCATGCAGTCATGGGTGAACAGGAAGTACAGGAGGGGGCTGAGCACGCACCCTTATGGGTTCCTTATGTTGAGGATCAGCGAAGTGGAGGTGTTGTTTCCTACCTTCACCACCTGGGGGCGTCCCATCAGGAAGTGTAACTAGTGTTGGTGAAGTAACTAGTGTTTACTAGTGTTTACTTCACCAACTAGTGTTGGTGAAGTAAATATGATGAATATTATTAAGGTTCTGGTCTTCTGAGACACAAACGGTTATATAACAAATCAAATAACTATACAATTAAGTCCCAAAATTAAATACAAATAAAAATGTTATAAAAACAAATAATAATAACAACACAAAAAACAAGTCATCCCGTTTGTCATGTTTGGTTGTTTCAAGACTAATGAGTCTTATGTTCACGCAATATTACTTACAAGGAGCAGTTCTTTTTTTCACATACATCTGTCTACAGTTTTATTTTATAGGTAATCTTTACCATTAAATAGATTTATTTTACTCTACAAGTCCACTATTCTATGGTAGGCATGTCCTTATTTAGCCAATGTGCTGTAATTCATATCTTTGCTGCAGACAAAAGTATGTTTAATAGGTAGGCATTTTGAAACCGCTCAGGAATTACTCCAAGTATAGCTCTCTGGGTTCTTTGCCAGGGAGCATTTAAATATATTGTTTAAAAATGCAAAAACATCATTCCAGAATTTCATTATTCTAGGACAAGACCAGAAAATATGTAGGTCATTTGCTAATAATTCCCCACATTTTCTCCAGCATTCACTGGTTGTTCCTGGTCTTATCGTCACCATGTTGTCTGGAGTTAGAAAGTACATCCGGATGATTTTCATTGATAATCTTTACATGTATTTGAGTGTTTAACGGTCTGAGCATTTCTACAGATTGCCTCCCAAGTTTGATTTTCAATATTCTCCACAAATTCAGATTCCCACCTGCACTTAGTTTGCAGAGTTTTGCTCTGTGTCATGAAGCAATAGATTGGTATAGTTGTGTTGTTGTTTTACTACTAGTTGTCCTTTTCTGGATATTCATTAGATATGTTTCTATGGGAGAGGGCTCACCCTTCATATTCATTAGATATGTTTCTATGGGAGAGGGCTCACCCTTCATATTCATTAGATCTGTTTCTATGGGAGAGGGCTCACCCTTCATATTCATTAGATATGTTTCTATGGGAGAGGGCTCACCCTTCATATTCATTAGATATGTTTCTATGGGAGAGGGCTCACCCTTCATATTCATTAGATCTGTTTCTATGGGAGAGGGCTCACCCTTCATATTCATTAGATATGTTTCTATGGGAGAGGGCTCACCCTTCATATTCATTAGATATGTTTCTATGGGAGAGGGCTCACCCTTCATATTCATTAGATATGTTTCTATGGGAGAGGGCTCACCCTTCATATTCATTAGATATGTTTCTATGGGAGAGGGCTCACCCTTCATATTCATTAGATCTGTTTCTATGGGAGAGGGCTCACCCTTCATATTCATTAGATATGTTTCTATGGGAGAGGGCTCACCCTTCATATTCATTAGATATGTTTCTATGGGAGAGGGCTCACCCTTCATATTCATTAGATCTGTTTCTATGGGAGAGGGCTCACCCTTCATATTCATTAGATCTGTTTCTATGGGAGAGGGCTCACCCTTCATATTCATTAGATCTGTTTCTATGGGAGAGGGCTCACCCTTCATATTCATTAGATCTGTTTCTATGGGAGAGGGCTCACCCTTCATATTCATTAGATCTGTTTCTATGGGAGAGGGTTCACCCTTCATTTTTACACAGTTGGGGTGTTTCAGTAAATAGTCCCAGCTGTAAATAGCGGAAGAAATCTGACTTTGGCAAATGAAAGTATGAACTTAGTTCACCGAATGATTTAGCTTGGTTGTTCTTCAAGACTTGGTGTACATATTGCAAACAGAGTAATGATCACCATTCGAAACCTGAATCTAGTGATAATGGGATGAAATCTGTAAGATCTGCAGTACCAGTTAGGGATGATATACCCATAGGTAGATAGACACTGCACTGTACCTTCCTCCACGTCGGGATTGTCTGATTGGACCACATGTTGTTACTATCACACTTTAATCTAGCACTGAAAAACTGATCAACACACACACACCCTGTACTACTGTTCAGCACCGAGCTCCACCACCACCAAAACACTGACATCAAAGTCCAAACCAACCCCATGACTTACAACACCTTTAGACAAGTCCACAATAGGCCTGTCATTCATACAGGTGGTGGATGGAAAAGAAAGACATCTGCATTGGGTTAACCACAGGCTAATATGAGGATGACATCATCCTCCTGACATGCCAGCTTCCTGGGTGAGCTAAAGGCCCTCTGGAATAAACACACGAACACACACACACACAGAGCCCTCAGGGTTCGATTTTTTCCTTTTGAGGAAGGTGTGTGTCACTGATGATCACTGAAAGACAGTGTTTCAACATCCCTCACTCCTAGGACAGGAACATTCAGATGACTAAACCAACCCTGGGGGCATCATGTAGTGTAAGTAGGGGAAACCATCTGTCTGTCTAACTAGACTATAACCAGTTAACACTGTGTTTGACTTTCTGCAAATCTCACACACATGGACATAAAACCCAGATGCACGACAAGCACACACACACTTAACAAAATATAAATAAAAGGTTTATGTCCCCCATTGAACAGGTGTGCGGTGTTCTGTGCTAGGCTGTGAGAAGAGCTGTTCTGTTCTGGGCTGTGAGAAGAGCTGTTCTGTTCTGGGCTGTGAGAAGAGCTGTTCTGTTCTGGGCTGTGAGAAGAGCTGTTCTGTTCTGGGCTGTGAGAAGAGCTGTTCTGTTCTGGGCTGTGAGAAGAGCTGTTCTGTTCTGGGCTGTGAGAAGAGCTGTTCTGTTCTGGGCTGTGAGAAGAACTTCTGTTCTGGGCTGTGAGAAGAGCTGTTCTGTTCTGGGCTGTGAGAAGAGCTGTTCTGTTCTGGGCTGTGAGAAGAGCTGTTCTGTGCTGGGTTGTGAGAAGAGCTGTTCTGTTCTGGGCTGTGAGAAGAGCTGTTCTGTGCTGTGAGAAGAGCTGTTCTGTTCTGGGCTGTGAGAAGAGCTGTTCTGTGCTGTGAGAAGAGCTGTTCTGTTCTGGGCTGTGAGAAGAGCTGTTCTGTGCACAGAGCTGAACACTGCAGTCCAGTGGATGAGGGAATTTAAGATTTCCACTCTAAGTAGATTCAACAAACCCTTGAGCCATTTCTATGCAGCAAGAGAGTTTGCCCAAGCGTGCGCGCGCAAACACACACACACACACACACACAAACACACACACACACAACTCCTCAGTATGCTTATTGTGGAATAGTAAAAGAGGGAGGGGAGAGGAGTGAGATTGAAGGTGGGAGGGAAGAGGGAGGAGGCGATTGAAGGAGGGAGGAGGGCGATTGAAGGAGGGAGGAGGGCAATTGAAGGAGGGAGGAGGGCGATTGAAGGAGGGAGGAGGCGATTGAAGTAGGGGGAGGGCGATTGAAGGAGGGGTGAGGGCGATTGAAGGAGGGAGGAGGACGATTGAAGGAGGAAGGAGGGCGATTGAAGGAGGGCGATTGAAGGAGGGAGGAGGGCGATTAAAGGAGGAAGGAGGGCGATTGAAGGAGGGAGGAGGGCGATTAAAGGAGGGAGGAGGGCGATTGAAGGAGGGCGATTAAAGGAGGGAGGAGGGCGATTGAAGGAGGGAGGAGGGCGATTGAAGGAGGGAGGAGGCGATTGAAGGAGGGCGATTAAAGGAGGGAGGAGGGCGATTGAAGGAGGGAGGAGGGCGATTGAAGGAGGGCGATTAAAGGAGGGAGGAGGGCGATTAAGGGAGGGAGGAGGGCGATTGAAGGAGGGCGATTAAAGGAGGGAGGAGGGCGATTGAAGGAGGGAGGAGGGCGATTGAAGGAGGGAGGAGGCGATTGAAGGAGGGGGGAGGGCGATTGAAGGAGGGAGGAGGGCGATTGAAGGAGGGAGGAGGGCGATTGAAGGAGGGAGGAGGGCGATTGAAGGAGGGCGATTGAAGGAGGGAGGAGGGCGATTGAAGGAGGGAGGAGGGCGATTGAAGGAGGGAGGAGGCGATTGAAGGAGGGAGGAGGGCGATTGAAGGAGGGAGGAGGGTGATTGAAGGAGGGAGACTGAACTCTTGTTGCTTCCCATTTCTCTCACCCTGAGTTCTATCACAAACTAGAGAGAGAGAGAGAGAGAGAGAGAGAGAGAGAGAGAGAGAGAGAGAGAACTCTGGGATATAAAATCACATCATGATAGGAAAAACACAACAGTGTGTCCTAGTCAGTGGCACTGGTCCAATCATAATGGGTGAGAAAAGCCAGACAGTTCTTTGTGAACAGATTTAAGTCAGGGTAGTTACCCATCCATAGCAGAGCCATGTAGAGAGAGATGACGCACACTCAGGCTGTGTCCCAAATGGCAGTCTTTTTCCTATATAGGCTATGGTCAAAAGTAGTGCACTATGTAGGGAATAGGGTGCCGTTTGGGACGCACACAGACTTGAGGCTCAAAGACAGTCAGAAAAACTACCTCAGACTCCCATTCTTAGGATTGAATTGCGGAGATTCGAGGAGGAACATTTGACAGTAACTTAGGATGGACTGTGAAATGCCTCGAGTGATGATCCAAGTCAGGGTTGAAACTTAAGATGTTTATAATGTTCAATGAAATGAGGCCATTCTGAATGCAAAACAGCGTACTACAGTATGCAAGCTGTAGAGGCTCTTGAGTGGCTTATCCTGAAGCCATGTTGAATTCTGTGTTCAAAACATATTTCATGTGATGGTTACAGATAGGTCACACATACAATGTGTTGGTTTTATCTTAATAGGAGAATGAATGGCCACATAACTCCACTTGATAGTGAAAAACTATATCGTTTGTGCCTACCGAGGCATTCAGTTGAAGCAGTGAAAAACACACACACATTAAAAGGTGTTGCAGGGGCACCAACTGCTCCATATCTCCATGACAACAAAGGCAGACAGACATGTTGTCATTGCCTAAGGGCCATTGGTTTACACACACACACACACACACACACCCACACACACACACACACACACACAGTCTGCTTACCTCCACTCCTCCTGGGAACGGTTCTGTTCGTACTTCTCCCTCACATGGGACACACCCATATCAGGGTGGAGCCAGTGGACCTGGCCAGACTGGGAGTGGCTGAGACGCAGGCCAAAGCACGCCACGCATTTCACCTTGTGAATGTCCAAAATCTTCTGGATGATCCCCTGCAGAGACGGACCACAGGAGAGTTGAGTTAAGAGACAGTAGTCAAGCCATGGTATGGTAGGGCAACACAGGAGAGTTGAGTTAAGAGACAGTAGTCAAGCCATTGTACGGTAGGGCAACACAGGAGAGTTGAGTTAAGAGACAGTAGTCAAGCCATGGTACGGTAGGGCAACACAGGAGAGTTGAGTTAAGAGATAGTAGTCAAGCCATTGTACGGTAGGGCAACACAGGAGAGTTGAGTTAAGAGATAGTAGTCAAGCCATTGTACGGTAGGGCAACACAGGAGAGTTGAGTTAAGAGAGCGTAGTCAAGCCATGGTATGGTAGGGCAACACAGGAGAGTTGAGTTAAGAGACAGTAGTCAAGCCATTGTACGGTAGGGCAACACAGGAGAGTTGAGTTAAGAGAGCGTAGTCAAGCCATGGTACGGTAGGGCAACACAGGAGAGTTGAGTTAAGAGACAGTAGTCAAGCCATTGTACGGTAGGGCAACACAGGAGAGTTGAGTTAAGAGAGAGTAGTCAAGCCATGGTACGGTAGGGCAACACAGGAGAGTTGAGTTAAGAGAGAGTAGTCAAGCCATTGTACGGTAGGGCAACACAGGAGAGTTGAGTTAAGAGACAGTAGTCAATGTCTTACAGAAATTAAGTAAAGGCAAAGATGTTGAATGTAAAAAAAGTCCACACAATTTAAGATACTGAATAGAACATTTTCTGGAGACAGACAACAAAACACAGTAAACACATATAGATAACAGACATAGAATCCCTTCTACTGAGAGGTGAAGAGAAGACAGGCTCTTACAACCGTTCTGTGTGAGTGATGTTATCTTATGCCATGGCAGTGGCCCATCTGCCTAGTGACAGTGGCCCGTCTGCCTAGTGACAGTGGGTAGCCTGTCTGAGCGGATTAGTGGGGTGTGTGCAGCTTTGGCAGAGTGGCCAAGGAGGGCACCAACCATTACCCCCCCATCTGATCAGCTCCACAGGAACAATGTGACACTCAAACAGCCACTCAGTCAAAACCTCCCTGTCTCTCTCTGTGACATCGTCTCAGTGTCTGTCCAGTTTAACATCAAACCCCCAGACCTGACCAGACGGACCACTCACAACGAGTCGAACATAAAGTGCTAACTAGAGTCTCAATAGACTAGCTTATGACTGTAAAGTCTATGACTGGCCAGATGGACCACTCACATGCCTGTCATAAAATACTGTAAGTGAGCAAAACTAGGGCTCTATGTTAAGTCTATGGCTGGCTGACAAGAAGACATTCTGGCCTCGCATGGCTGGGTTGGGGTCATGCGCGACTTTATGAATGCATAGTACTACACACAGGCAATACAAATGTGAGATTCCAGCCCAAACACTTAAAAGCCATTGCATATTTATGAAGATTCTATTTCCCCTCATAAATACAAAGCCAGGCCGTTTAAACTGTGCCCCAGTTACAGCCTGATGGCCAGTGGAAACAGTGTGGAGGATACCAGGGCCTGATCACTGCCCCAGGGGAGAAGAGGAGGGAAGAGAGGAGAAGGAGGAAGAGGAGAGGAGGAAGAGAGGAGAAACATTCCAATTGGGAGAGTGAATTCCAAGCCTGTGTTTGGTAATGTGATTTCCAACTAAGGCAGGTCTCTATGCTGCTCTGGCCTTGGGGACTGACTTCCTGCATCTGTAATGGAAATGTCTCTTGAAGACTGTCCACGGCAAGACAGTGTCGTGGAATAGGACTAGAGGAACTGGGCTCTTTAGAAGGTAGAAAAAGTGAAACAAGAATCCATTCTGCATGGTAGTCCCAGTAACAATGCACTAGGGACCAGGAGAACACTGAGTAAAGATATTCGATGTAACCGTACAGCACCTTTACTTTAGGCTGTAGGTCTGTATCTACTACAGTAACAATGCCTTCAAGTGAATTGATGTCTGTACCTAGTTATTTTCTCTTACAGTGAAGGAAAAATATTCCTGCAGAGATGAGACAAGCTGAAAAACCCTCCTTGGGAGTCCAATGGCGGGTGGTGTTAAAGAAATGCAATACGTTCATGTAAAACTGCTCTAACAGAAGATTATTTAGCCAGCTAAGGGCGGCTAAGCTGAAGCCTGTCTCTATCTCTGTTTACTAAGATGCATGTAAAACCCAAGTCTTCCAATAGAATGATTAAATAATGGGCTTCGGTAGGCTTCTTGGGCTGGTGGTTGGACAGCATGGTGAAGTTTCCTCTAAGTACAGATCTAGGATCAGATTCACTTCCCCCAATCCTAACCTTAACTATTTAGTGGGGGAAAACAAAAATGCCCCAAGTATAAGCTGGGGAGGGGAGGAAGGTGGAGCAGCCAAATCGTTCAATCACTGGTAGTAGTGTCACGTTGCCATACATCAGGCCGTCAAGATGAAATGATGTTCAACTCCAACATCATCTTATTATCCACTAACCTCAACTGATCCGACAAGTAGTTGTTATTGGCCTTCAACTACGTAAAGAATGTGATTCCCCGAAGATCATTGTTTAACGTGACGCATAGCTACTGACAAAGCTTGAGTTTTACATTATGACTCGACACTTCTGTCTGTCTAGAGACTGAAGTTAGTGAGACCAAGAAAAGGATCAGTTCTCTCTTTTCATCCAGTATTCAGTACTCTCAACACAATCTACATGAATGTCTTGTAATCCAATATTGAGCCCTGAATGTATTGGGTGCTGAATGTATTGGGCGCTAAGTTCCCAGGAGCATCGTAGAGAGAGTGGCTGAGTAATGGCAAAAATGAGTCTGCCCAATTAGAAAGAAAAACATCTTGCATACAAAAGAAAAACATCTTGCATACAAATTTAAAATTTAATTTCAAGCACGTTTTGAAGAAGCTGGCAATTGCCTACTCAGAAGGTAATGGCCAAATGCTGCAAACAGAACCATATTGATTCAGTTCTGCTGGTGATTGTTTTGTAGGCCAGGTGGCAGATCTGACTGAATACAAATGTACTCCATTTCAAAGAGGAGAAATACCCCCAGAACCCAGAATGGAGACAGAAGCAATGGGAGAAATGACCCAGAATGGAGACAGAAGCAATGGGAGAAATGGAGTCATTTGTCTTGGGCTACTAAAATTCCAAATGCTAGACTACAGCTAGGACTACAACTTCAAACTAGCATCAGTCAAATGTCATATTTATCTCCCGCTTGTACCATATAGCTGGAAAACCATGATAAATACTGGGTGATTTAAAGCATGATAAATACTGGGTGATTTAAAGCATGATAACTACTGGGTGATTTAAAGCATGATAACTAGTGGGTGATTTAAAGCATGATAAATACTGGGTGATTTAAAGCATGATAAATACTGGGTGATTTAAAGCATGATAACTAGTGGGTGATTTAAAGCATGGTAAATACTGGGTGATTTAAAGCATGATAAATACTGGGTGATTTAAAGCATGGTAAATACTGGGTGATTTAAAGCATGATAACTACTGGGTGATTTAAAGCATGATAAATACTGGGTGATTTAAAGCATGATAACTACTGGGTGATTTAAAGCATGATAACTACTGGGTGATTTAAAGCATGATAAATACTGGGTGATTTAAAGCATGATAAATACTGGGTGATTTAAAGCATGGTAAATACTGGGTGATTTAAAGCATGATAACTACTGGGTGATTTATTGCATGATAAATACTGGGTGATTTAAAGCATGATAAATACTGGGTGATTTAAAGCATGGTAAATACTGGGTGATTTAAAGCATGGTAAATACTGGGTGATTTAAAGTATGCTGTGAATAGGCCTGGTTCCACGATATGGCAGACAAGGAAATAGTAGGCTACCATATCTGTCTTTGTGAGAAACAAATTGCACCAGATTACTTAGCCTTAACACGAACCTCTTAAAAAGTCACCTGCCATCTGTATTACTGATTTAATATGATCTACAAGATCAGCACATGTATACTCCCAGCAGACCTCAGGGAAAGTCCTTACTAGTAGTAGTAGAAGTACTAGTACTAGTAGTAGCAGTAGCAGTAGTAGCAGTGGTAGCAGTAGTACAATCTAGAAGAAAAAGAAACGCACAACTATTAAGGCGAGGTGCTTGCTAGCGGAGTAGAAAACTTGAAAATAAGGGGACAGCCAAGCTGTCTTCATCAGGGTATGATAGTAGTAGCAACAACAGCAGCAGCAGTAGCAGTAGTAGCAGCAGCAATAGTAGTAGTAGTAGTAGTAGTAGTAGTAGTAGCAGCAGCAGTAGCAGTAGTAGCAGCAGCAATAGTAGTAGTAGTAGCAGCAATAGTAGTAGTAGTAGTAGTAGTAGTAGTAGTAGTAGTAGTAGTAGTAGTAGTAGTAGCAGCAGCAATAGCAGTAGTAGTAGTAGTAGCAGCAGCAATAGTAGTTGTAGTAGTAGTAGTAGTAGTAGTAGTAGTAGCAGCAGCAATAGCAGTAGTAGTAGTGGTAGCAGCAGCAATAGTATTAGTAGTAGTAGTAGCAGCAGCAGCAGCAGCAGCAGCAGCAGCAGCAAAAGCAGTAGTAGTAGCAGCAGTAGCAGTAGTAGCAGTAGCAGTAGTAGTAGTAGCAGTAATAGCAGTAGTAGTAGTAGCAGCAGTAGCAGTAGTAGTAGTAGTAGTAGTAGCAGCAGCAATAGTAGTAGTAGTAGCAGCAGCAGTAGGAGTAGTAGCAGTAGTAGTAGTAGCAGCAGCAATAGTAGTAGTAGTAGCAGTAATAGCAGTAGTAGTAGGAGTAGTAGCAGTAGTAGTAGTAGTAGTAGTAGCAGCAGCAGTAGTAGTAGAAGCAGCAGTAGTAATAGTAGTAGTAGTAGTAGTAACAGCAGCAATAGTAGTAGTAGTAGTAGTAGTAGCAGCAGCAGTAGGAGTAGTAGCAGTAGTAGTAGTAGTAGTAGTAGCAGCAGCAGTAGTAGTAGAAGCAGTAGGAGTAGTAGTAGTAGCAGCAGTAGGAGTAGTGGTAATAGTAGTAGCAGCAGTAGCAGTAGTAGTAGAAGCAGTAGTAGTAGGAGTAGTAGCAGTAGTAGTAGTAGCAGTAGTAGCAGCAGCAGTAGGAGTAGTAGTAGTAGCAGCAGTAGGAGTAGTAGTAATAGTAGTAATAGTAGTAGCAGCAGTAGCAGTAGTAGTAGTAGCAGTAGTAGCAGTAGTAGCAGCAGCAGTAGGAGTAGTAGTAGTAGTAGCAGCAGTAGGAGTAGTAGTAATAGTAGTAATAGTAGTAGCAGCAGTAGTAGTAGTAGTAGTAGTAGTAGCAGCAGTAGGAGTAGTAGTAATAGTAGTAATAGTAGTAGTAGTAGCAGCAGTAGGAGTAATAGTAATAGTAGTAATAGTAGCAGCAGTAGTAGTAGTAGTAGTAGTAGTAGTAGCAGCAGTAGGAGTAGTAGTAATAGTAGTAATAGTAGTAGTAGTAGTAGTAGCAGTAGGAGTAGTAGTAATAGTAGTAATAGTAGTAGCAGCAGTAGCAGTAGTAGTAGTAGCAGCAACAGTAGTTGAAGGTTATAGAGACAGAATCAGTCCGCTTACGTAAACAGTCTCTCTCATTAGCTTGTTAGAACAAGACAAACTGAACATGACAAATTCCCCATCACACAATATTAGGCTAAACACGATGACAGCCGCATCTATGATGATAAGACAGATTGTCTCTAACAAATAAGCACATTTTACTACCCTTCCCTTGTTGTAAGGGTCCAAAAAGAAATCCCACTGGCGTATAGTCATGTGGATTCAGGAAATTAATATGGATGACTAATGTGCACTAGGCAGAGGGTTATTCATAGATATGCAATTACATTCCATGTTCTATATGTAATTCTACGGTGTTACTATGGAAGCAGCATCAACAGGATATCTGGGATAGGATGAGCCTGTATGGCTTGCAGCCCAAATGGCTCACTATTCCCAATCCCTATATAGTGCACTACTTTTGACCAGAGCAGTGCACTCCGTAGGGAATAGGGTACCATTTGGGACACAGCCTACAAGCAGACAGGCAGAGTGCTATTGATGTCGTATGAACAGGATATGTGTGATGGGATGGGGGGTCTTTGGAGACCAGCTCAGGAAATAGGAACATGTTTATTTTGGGATGGAACCAGGAAGAGAATGTGGATCCAACACACAACTTAACACAGA
This sequence comes from Salmo trutta, assembly GCF_901001165.1. NCBI lineage: Eukaryota > Metazoa > Chordata > Actinopteri > Salmoniformes > Salmonidae > Salmo > Salmo trutta. The sequence continues at coordinate 33,883,441 of NC_042990.1, read as the reverse complement.
CATCTGCTGACTGCACTGAGACCTATGCTGCCTCTCAAAAATGGCTGCCATGGCTGCCTCTAAATATTCCCTATTTAGTGCACTACTTTTAACCAGGTCCCATAGGGCTCTGGACAAAAGTAGTGCACTACATAAGGAATTGGGTGTAATTCGGGAGTTATTCCCTTGTTTCAATAGTTTTCTTTCTCTAGGAAATAAGAGATCTATGGGTTTATGTTAGGTGCCAGGAATCAATTTCCAGTTTCACATCACCACACACCTGAGACCACTGTCTGTGTCAGTGAGGGCAGGGAAAATGTACCCACATTTCTTTCAAATGTATTTTGTGTTTGCATAGACTGGTTGTAGATCTGGTTGTGCTGTCTTGCCAACCCCTTTGGCATGCGTGACAATGAACGTAGGAGCTAAAAAAAAGACAGCACAAACAGATCTGGGATCAGGCTAGGGTTTTCAAGACTCTACCTGAGGAAAGACAATGCTGGTCCCAGGGGGTCATAGTTCACACGTTTAATTGTGTGCCCTACTGTATATGAGCTGTGTGAATGGTATTGTGTAATTTAGCCAACTTTGAGGCCTCAGGTGCGCCTTATGTGAGACCTAGGTTGACTGCCACTAAAGATCACCGAGCTAAGGCACTGCAACGTCAGTTAAAAGAGAATCTGCAACATGTACTAATGAAGACACACACAGACCTCTGCCTTGGTGAACATGTGCAGATAGAGTCGGAGTGCAGTTAGACAGTTGCAGCGTAACCACACAACGATCACAGTACGGTTTTCCAATATGAAAAGCAACTAGGGATTGTGCTCTGAACTTTTACTAACATATAGCTATTGACAAACCAACAAGCTGCTGCATCACTGCTCTGATGTGCAACACTAATCAATAGTCTCTGTACAGCAGCAGCAGCTGGGTGATTCTCATGAAAGCAGTTTTAAACATTTCTGTAGCAAATTGAGTTATAAAACCATGATGCACCTGCAAAAATCTGAGGATGTATAGTGTCTTATTTTAAATCATTTGTACATTTGCACCTGTATTTTGTATATTTTCACCCCAAATTTCAATTAAAGAAATGCATCCAGAATTAATTATTTTCATTCAATTTTTCTTTACAAAAACATAATTGATTTGAATGAAACTAAATATGTTGCTGTAGTTTGTCCATAAATCCTAAAAATACCTAGAGGAGTAGTAAATGTATTGAATGCTAAATTAATATATTCCCTTTTATGCCTTCAGAATGAGGTTCTTATCCTCAAACATCCCCTTTACCTCACTGAGCATTCTCATTACCGAAACAGATAAAAAGCTCAAATTGTGAAAAGGTTTGATGAAATTTTATTATAATTTTATAATTTCATTTAAAAAATTTAAAAAATGACAGTGTTATGTTTAACTCAGGCCTTTTCATTAGGGGAGCAGTGTAAAAAATAATAATATAGAAATTGTACAAACCCCCCATCTTGGCAGTGTAGAGACATTTTTGAATATTTAAGCCACTTTTCTGCAACTCTACAAATTTCTCCATGGACCTGAGAGAAATTGTTTCCATTTAAAAGCTAATTTCCTGTAATTCTACACATTTTACCATGGCTAATGCTGTGTTCTTTTGCTTTAACGTAACAAAATCAATACTGCTAAATTCATTGTTTTTGGAATTTAAAATTCTCCCTGACTGTCTAGCTTTAATTAAATTTAATTTGTTGCCTCTCAGAGATTATATTACTCCAAAAATGTATAGGTCCATTATCCATTACATGGCAGCAGTAACTTAAAAGTCGCTGGTTCGAATCTCCGAGCTGACTAAGTGAAAAATCTGTCAATGTGCCCTTGAGGAAGGCACTTAACCCTAATTGTTCCTGTAAATCGCTCTGGATAAGAGCGTCTGCTAAATGACTAAAATGTCAAATGTAAATGTAAAATGAGTTGCAGGTTAAAGCTGGGTCTACACTGATTGGCTCTAGTTCTGATGCAGGGTCAGATGCTGTTCCATCGTGTGTGATAACCAGATCCCAGACCTGTGATTAGTGACAACATCTACTTCAACTGAGTGGGTGTGTGACCCCTGTTGAGACATTTGCCGTCTGTCTTACCCTGACATCGGTGGCGTCCCCATGGCGGATGTTACTGGCCCATGTGCTGTGCTCGCTGTTGCTCTCGAAGTGATGGAAGACCTTCAGGACCCTGTCTGGAGCCCCAGGGGCTCGCTCGGTGGCCGTGCCTGTGCCCGCGCTGAGGCGCGACTTGGCCCCCCCAGCCAGGGCGTGGTTGAGGTTGGGGTCCAGGTATGCTGTCGCCATGCCTTTGCTGTGCGCTAGGTGTCTGTCATATTCTGTAAGTGGAGAGAGGAGAGAGAGATAGAGAGAAAAAACAACCGTAGAATTAGAATTCTTGCTATAATCATATGGGGAAACTCAAAATGGCCACCAGTTCAGCCATTATGGCATCGTTGACTTGACTGGGGATCCCAGTTCTACTCATATTCATTCTATGGTTACACACTGGGTGATAACACAGGTGAAACATCACACATCATCCCTGAAATATAAAGCAATGGGAGTCAACATTTTCTCTCAACAACCTTGACTGCGCCTCTAATAATAATTTATTTATGAATGAATTATGATAGAATTATGCGGCACGGTGAAAAATGTATCAGCAAGTTGAAGGTGTGAAAAGGGTTCATATTGCACAATGCAGCAAGGTGTGACAAAGTGTAACAGTCTTTCCTCACACTTCACATACTGAAAAGGAGCAGAGAACTCCACAGAAAACAATTACTTGACACACCACATTACTCATTATAATAACATAATTACTTGACACACCACATCTCACTATAATATCAGTGGTACATCTGGAAGGGTGAATGCATCTGGAATCCTATTATCATAAGAGCAATGAGACATGCTATTGTGGTAGTCAGTCACATCTAGGTTCCTAATAGAATGCAGGCTGACAACTAGTGTGGAGCTGTTGGGTAAATATGCTGTACCAGTCAAAAGTTTGGACACACCTACTCAGGTTTTTATTTATTATTTACTATTTTCTACATTGTAGAATAATAGTGAAAATATCAAAACTATGAAATAACACATATGGAATCAAAAGTGTTAAACAAATCAAAATTCTTCAAAGTAGCCACCCTTTGCCTTGATGACAGCTTTGCACACTCTTGGCATTCTGTCAATCAGCTTCACGAGGAATGCTTTTCCAACTGTCTTGAAGGAGTTCCCACATATGCTGAGCACTTGTTGGCTGTTTTTCCTTCACCCTGCGGTCCAACTCATCCAAAACCATCTCAATTGGGCTGAAGTCGGGTGATTGTGGAGGCCAGGTCATCTGATGCAGCACCATCACTCTCCTTCTTGGTCAAATAGCCCTTACATAGCTTGGAGGTGTGTTTTGGGTCATTGTCCTGTTGAAAAACAAATGATAGTCCCACTAAGCGCAAACCAGATGGGATGGCGTATCACTGCAGAATGCTGTGGTAGCCATGCTGGTTAAGTGTGCCTTGAATTCTAAATAAATCATGACAGTGTCACCAGCAAAGCATCTCCACACCATCACACCTCCTCCTCCATGCTTTACGGTGGGAACCACAAATGCGGAGATCATGCTTCTCACAAAGACATGGCGGTTGGAACCAAAAACCTCAAATTTGGACTCATCAGACCAAAGGACACATTTACACCGGTCTAATGTCCATTGCTCATGTTTCTTGGCCCAAGCAAGTCTATTCTTCTTATTGGTGTCCTTTAGTAGTGGTTTCTCTGCACCAATTCGACCATGAAGGACTGATTCACGCAGTCTACTCTGAACAGTTGATGTTGAGATGTGTCTGTTACTTGAACTCTGTGAAGCATTTATTTGGGCTGCAATTTCTAAGGCTGGTAACTCTAATGAACCTATCCTCTGCAGCAGAGGAAACTCTGGGTCTTCATTTCCTATTGCGGTCCTCATGAGAGCCAGTTTCATCATAGCGCTTGATGGTTTTTGCGACTGCATTTGAAGAAACTTTAAAAGTTCTTGAAATTTTACAGATTGACTGACCTTCATATCTTTAAAAAATGATGGACTGTCGTTTCTCTTTGCTTATTTGAGCTGTTCTTGCCATAATATGGTCTTGGTCTTTTACCAAATAGGGCTATTTTCTGTATACCAACCCTACCTCGTCACAACAAACGCATTAAGAAGGAAAGAAATACCACAATTTAACTTTTAACAAGGCACACCTGTTATTCTACAATATAGAAAATAGTAAAAATAAAGAAAAACCCTTGAATGAGTAGGTCCAAACGTTTGACTGGTACTGTACTTCAACTAGTGTGGAGCTGTTGGGGGAATATACTTCAACTAGTGTGGAGCTGTTGGGGGAATATACTTCAACTAGTGTGGAGCTGTTGGGGGAATATACTTCAACGAGTGTGGAGCTGTTGGGGGAATATACTTCAACTAGTGTGGAGCTGTTGGGGGAATATACTTCAACGAGTGTGGAGCTGTTGGGGGAATATACTTCAACGAGTGTGGAGCTGTTGGGGGAATATACTTCAACTAGTGTGGAGCTGTTGGGGGAATATACTTCAACGAGTGTGGAGCTGTTGGGGGAATATACTTCAACTAGTGTGGAGCTGTTGGGGGAATATACTTCAACGAGTGTGGAGCTGTTGGGGGAATATACTTCAACTAGTGTGGAGCTGTTGGGGGAATATACTTCAACTAGTGTGGAGCTGTTGGGGGAATATACTTCAACTAGTGTGGAGCTGTTGGGGGAATATACTTCAACTAGTGTGGAGCTGTTGGGGGAATATACTTCAACTAGTGTGGAGCTGTTGGGGGAATATACTTCAACTAGTGTGGAGCTGTTGGGGGAATATACTTCAACTAGTGTGGAGCTGTTGGGGGAATATACTTCAACTAGTGTGGAGCTGTTGGGGGAATATACTTCAACTAGTGTGGAGCTGTTGGGGGAATATACTTCAACTAGTGTGGAGCTGTTGGGGGAATATACTTCAACGAGTGTGGAGCTGTTGGGGGAATATACTTCAACTAGTGTGGAGCTGTTGGGGGAATATACTTCAACGAGTGTGGAGCTGTTGGGGGAATATACTTCAACTAGTGTGGAGCTGTTGGGGGAATATACTTCAACTAGTGTGGAGCTGTTGGGGGAATATACTTCAACTAGTGTGGAGCTGTTGGGGGAATATACTTCAACGAGTGTGGAGCTGTTGGGGGAATATACTTCAACTAGTGTGGAGCTGTTGGGGGAATATACTTCAACTAGTGTGGAGCTGTTGGGTGAATATACTACATGTGCATTCAGCTTGTGTCAGCAGCACTGTTCCCTCTATGTGGCTGGAAAAGCCCAAAATAACCTCCCCTGTAGAAGTGAGAGTGCACCCACATAGTGACTAAGCACCGGTCGATGGAAAACAGGAGACTTCTACTGGATTTGGCCTCCAATGAAAGGCCACAGATACAAGGTTTAGCATGTGAGCTTTAAAGAGAGCTGCAGAGTTATAAAGATGTTTTCTTAATACATTTAAAAGGACTGTAATGGATACAAGGATTGGCAGCAGTGCAGTCCATTTGAGAACGGACGGTGGGCATTGCACCACAGCACTGGCTACGGTACGAAAACAGCAGGGGCACTAGCTTTAAGTGCACTGTTTTTATTTTTTCATCCTGGCGTCCACAGAGCCACAGGCGCTAGTCAACAGTAAGTCACAGACAGTGTGCACTGCAGTACTGACTGAAACTGCTCTTTTTAATCAGTTCATCTCCCGGTCTGAGCTGGGGTCTGGCCTGTTACTTCAGACAGGGTACACACAGACACACAGGGCTGGGCTGTCAGATGCCTGGCCAGTATCAAATCAACACACACTAAGCTGAGCCGCTCTCTCTCCCCAGGGGCCAGGGTGGGCGTGTGTGTGTGTGTTTGGGGACGCGTGTGTGTGTGTGGGTGAGCAACATGGGGCACTAGATGTAATCTCTGCTACATTCCTGCTGGCCAGTGTGTTCTGTTTGTCCATGTTATTAACAGGCATTAGATGATGGTCTACATCCAGGGAACAGGGGGCCAGAACACGCCCCTGCGGTGAGGCATCGCAGGACAGACCGGTCACACACATTCAGCTGGTCACAGAGAGGGGGGCAGAAAATCTAATATTATACTTAAAGTTGTATTTATTAGCACCAAAGAAACCAAGTGATAAACAACAACACAGATAAATGATATAAAATAAAAAAGACGTGCAGGTGTGGTTGGAAGCCCAAGGCTTTATGAAAACCACACCACATACCCAAACCTACTAATTCTAAATGTATAAATGAATTTATAAGTAATCACGAAAAAAACTAATAGTATTTGTTTTGTCTAAATGTGTGTGTGCATGTGTGCAATAATTAGGCTATATGGAGGAGATTACTGAGTAGTTTGGTTCATCAGGCTGACCCCCAGTCTTCATGGAGGAGATTACTGAGTAGTTTGGTTCATCAGGCTGACCCCCAGTCTTCATGGAGGAGATTACTGAGTAGTTTGGTTCATCAGGCTGACCCCCAGTCTTCATGGAGGAGATTACTGAGTAGTTTGGTTCATCAGGCTGACCCCCAGTCTTCATGGAGGAGATTACTGAGTAGTTTGGTTCATCAGGCTGACCTCCAGTCTTCATGGAGGAGATTACTGAGTAGTTTGGTTCATCAGGCTGACCCCCAGTCTTCATGGAGGAGATTACTGAGTAGTTTGGTTCATCAGGCAGACCCCAGTCTTCATGGAGGAGATTACTGAGTAGTTTGGTTCATCAAGCTGACCTCCAGTCTTCATGGAGGAGATTACTGAGTAGTTTGGTTCATCAGGCTGACCCCCAGTCTTCATGGAGGAGATTACTGAGTAGTTTTGTTCATCAGGCTGACCCCCAGTCATCATGGAGGAGATTACTGAGTAGTTTGGTTCATCAGGCTGACCCCCAGTCTTCATGGAGGAGATTACTGAGTAGTATGGTTCATCAGGCTGACCTCCAGTCTTCATGGAGGAGATTACTGAGTAGTTTGGTTCATCAGGCTGACCTCCAGTCTTCATGGAGGAGATTACTGAGTAGTTTGGTTCATCAGGCAGACCTCCAGTCTTCATGGAGGAGATTACTGAGTAGTTTGGTTCATCAGGCTGACCTCCAGTCTTCATGGAGGAGATTACTGAGTAGTTTGGTTCATCAGGCAGACCTCCAGTCTTCATGGAGGAGATTACTGAGTAGTTTGGTTCATCAGGCTGACCCCCAGTCTTCATGGAGGAGATTACTGAGTAGTTTGGTTCATCAGGCTGACCCCCAGTCTTCATGGAGGAGATTACTGAGTAGTTTGGTTCATCAGGCAGACCCCCAGTCTTCATGGAGGAGATTACTGAGTAGTTTGGTTCATCAGGCTGACCCCCAGTCTTCATGGAGGAGATTACTGAGTAGTTTGGTTCATCAGGCAGACCCCCAGTCTTCATGGAGGAGATTACTGAGTAGTTTGGTTCATCAGGCAGACCCCCAGTCTTCATGGAGGAGATTACTGAGTAGTTTGGTTCATCAGGCAGACCCCCAGTCTTCATGGAGGAGATTACTGAGTAGTTTGGTTCATCAGGCAGACCGCCAGTCTTCATGGAGGAGATTACTGAGTAGTTTGGTTCATCAGGCAGACCGCCAGTCTTCATGGAGGAGATTACTGAGTAGTTTGGTTCATCAGGCTGACCTCCAGTCTTCACTTGAAGTTAATGAGGGATGATGATGTTTTGGCAATGTGAAGATAAGAATTCCAGAGTATGGTACCTCTGTATCTGATAGAGAATTGACTATGTGAGGTATGGCAGTGGGCAGGGTAAAGGTTATCGCAGTGTCTTGTGTTATATAGATGGACTTCAGAATTAACCTGGAAGAATCCATTGAAGGGTTTAGGTAAACTGTCTGGGAGATATGAGTATTTGTAGATGAAAGTGCATCATTGGCAAATATTAATGTCTTAAATAGACAAGATATTGAGTTTCTTAAACAAAGTTGCAGATGGAGCCAGGTAATTAGCGGAGGTTGCTAGCCTTGCAAATGTATTTTGTTATGAGTTATTTGTGTAGGTAGGAAGCATATGTATTGGCCCAGACAATATTACAGTAAAAATGAGATATGGGTCAATTAAGCTATAGTATAGAGTTGAGAAGCAAGCCTGATGAACCAAACGACTAACCTTTCTGATGATACCAGATTTCATCACTTTGCTGCAGACAAATTGAATATGATCTTTCCAGGATAGGATTTCATCAATTAGATCTCAGAGGAATCTAGTGGACGTGACTTGTTCAATTTCATTCCCACCAATTGAGATTCTGGCTCTTTTTTTTATACAATATTTATTATTCTTACTAGTGAATGCAATAAAGTTACATTTAACATTTAAAGATTATTTATTTATTTGGAAGCATTCAGAAAATTTGGCCATGCCTGAGATGGATTCATCAACCAGTGAATCAAAATTCTTATGTGATAAAATCTAATTGGTATCATCAGCTAAGAGAATGGGAGGTAGAATACACAGCAGCTAAGAGAATGGGAGGTAGAAGACACAGCAGCTAAGAGAATGGGAGTTACAGTAGAAGACACAGCAGCTAAGAGAATGGGAGGTAGAAGACACAGCAGCTAAGAGAATGGGAGTTACAGTAGAAGACACAGCAGCTAAGAGAATGGGAGGTAGAAGACACAGCAGCTAAGAGAATGGGAGGTAGAAGACACAGCAGCTAAGAGAATGGGAGTTACAGTAGAAGACACAGCAGCTAAGAGAATGGGAGGTAGAAGACACAGCAGCTAAGAGAATGAGAGTTACAGTAGAAGACACAGCAGCTAAGAGAATGGGAGGTAGAAGACACAGCAGCTAAGAGAATGGGAGTTACAGTAGAAGACACAGCAGCTAAGAGAATGGGAGGTAGAAGACACAGCAGCTAAGAGAATGGGAGTTACAGTAGAAGACACAGCAGCTAAGAGAATGGGAGGAAGAAGACTGTTCGGATTTTCGTTATTTAGCCCTCCGAAAAGGCTCACCAGGAAGCACACAATGTCATGACTCGTGTTTTGTCCTTAATTTTATTTTAAATCAAATGACCACAGGTCATAAACCTGAAATACAACAAACAAAGTAATGACAATATATTATTCAGATATATTATTTAGTATGTTATTCAAGTAATATAATAATAATGTAAATAATCAATCAAATAAGCCTGCAACACCATCAAAGATGTGGCGAATCTGGCTTAAAACAGCACCGACTACATCACCCAGAATGCCCAGCGCCAGAGGAGCATGCGCACAGTGACTCTGCCGTCACAGGTTGCTATGGACGATGTCACAGGACACAGAACCCTTGCCACCACATGCCTCGTCCAAAGTATTTACACACAAACGCAACATAATGCGGCACTCCACCATGGATCACCGAACCAAACCACCGCTATCACCACCGCCACCAGAAACCAGCAGAGTGCGCCGAACAAATCAGCACAATGCAAATGGCTGATAATAATAGTCTAATGCTATATAGCATCTGGTTCGCTGAGCTACCGCACCCAGCGAGCTACAAGTTACTCCCGGCCAACTAACACCGACACAGTGAGGTAAACGTTCAGTGCACAAACATATAAGTGACAAACATCAACGCTAGACTGAGTAGTTCGCAGTTACATACCAACGGGCTGTGTGCTCCTGATGATTGTCTACGGTGAAGTGATTACCAGGTGCTGTTTATTTAAGTCTCTAGTGAAGCTGCGCATGCGCACATAACGTAACATATCTGAGCATCTAAGAAACTTAAAGAAATCACTCGTTCCCCATTTAATTGAACACAGCAGACCCATTTGCTTCTCTTTTATCTATTTATATATATTTATTTATTTTTCTTTTCCTGAGTGAGCTAGAGATCTCAACACCTCCCACTTGGCCGACTGATCGAAGATCCAAGGAGGGCACAGTCTCTTGAGTCTCTCAGTGAGAATTTCAAACTAAAGTCCAGTCTTTGTAGGCATTTACAAACATGTATTAACTAAGGAGGTAGGCTCCACCACCTTTCCTCCTACTGAGTGTAGGTTTGCCCTCGAAGCACTCAGTTGCCTCCCAGGGTTACCCGCTAGCTAAGCAAAGAACACAGAGTCACAGTCTTTGGGTACCCATGGCGAGGACTTATCTTACCTCCTCTTGGTCTTCAGCAGGAATCAAGATCACCAACCTCCGCACATCCCTGCGAATGACGATTTTCGTGTGCATGGTAGAGTCCTTTCTCCGGGCCCTGGGAACCATGGGAGCAGGAAGACCCATGCAGGTTGTTATGTCCGCATCCCGGACAACCCCCTTCTCGTCTGGATATGTTGTAGCAACCCGGCCGAGCCGGAACTGCCCCCTCAGAGCGTTCTGGTCCGCAATCCAGACTACGTCTCCAACCTTGATACTTCTCTCTGCTCGGTGCCACTTGTGTCTTATGAACAAGTTTGGTCCTGCCAGTTCGCTCCATTTCTTCCAGAACCTGTCGACTCCAGCCTGGACAGCCCTCAGCCTGCGCCAAGAGCGGGTTTCCATGTCAATTCCGTGTATGTCACCTCCCTGTCCGGTGCGCCCCAGGATAAGGGAGTTGGGCGTCAAGTACTCCACTGAGTCCTCTTGTTCCTGTGCCCTGGCGTCGATGGGTCGCTCATTAGTCAAGTTGGCTGCAGAGTAGAGAAGGGTCTGGAACTCCCCCCAGGTGTAGCAGCCAGTTGTTCCACCAAGACTGTTAAGAGCTCTTTTAAGGAGCTTGACAGCTGCCTCTGCTGCTCCATTCCTGTGTGGCGAGTCTGCAGGATGAAAGTCCCACTGCCACTCTGTGCTATTTCTGGCAGCCTTGTCTTCAACGGATGCCTTCTGCAAACAGGCCAGGTGCTTGTGTAGCTCTCTCAGAGCAGGCCTGGCTCCCAAGAAGTTTGTGCCTCTGTCTGACCATAGATTTTTTGGGATGCCCCCTCAGAGCAGTGAACCGGGAGTAGGCCTGAAGAAAGCTCTCAGAAGACTGGTCGTCGATGAGATCAGCATGGACGGCTCTGGAAGTCATGCAGCAATACACGACTCCCCAGACCTTTTTCTTGGTTCTTTTCTTAACAGCGTCCCTCACTTCAAAGGGTCCAAAGAGGTCTAGTGTAGTATACTCGAATGGGTTCGCTCTACTGGTACGTTCCTGAGGAAGAGCGCTCATCACTTGCTGGCAGAGCCGGGCTCTTTGCTTCTTGCAAGTGATGCACCTGTTGACCACCTTCTTCACTGTCCTCCGACCCTGCACAACCCAGGCCTTTCTTTTAGTGTGCAGCAGTGAGGCAGCCACCCCTTCATGATTCGCTTCGTGAGCTTCCCTCGCAAGCAAGGCCCCCAGCCACGACCGGAACGGGATTAAAGGTACAGCGGTTCCGTCTTCATTCCAAGACTGGACTCTACAACCACAAAGTAAGAGTCCATTGTTGTCATCTTTCATCACAACAAGGCGGTTTAAGGTCGTATCCTGAAAGTTCACGCCGTCTTGGGCTGCAAGGGCTAGGTCTTGGAAAGCCGCTGTTCTCTCTCCCACAGACAGCCTGGGCCCCCTCACCTCCCACTTTGCTGAGCTCGAGGCTTGGTAGCTTGTCCTTAGCCAGGATTCTGCCGCTCTTCGAACCCAGGCGATTGTTCCACACAATTTAGACAAGCTACTGAATCGTTCGGGCCCGACAAGGCGCACTAGAGCTACACCCCAGGGCTTCCTCTTTGGCCTCTCTACTGCTAGAGTTGGACCTTGGTCTTTCATCTGCGGTCGCGGTGCGGAGTCTTGCAAGTCTGCCCCAACATCAGTATTGCTGGGGTCTGAGAACTTTTCTGCCTGAGACCTGGTGACTACAGCTGAGAACGCTTTTCTCTGCAACCTTTTAACGTCATCAGCCACGCTGGTCACTATCTCACTGGCCGTCTTCACAGGCCCCTCAGCCTCAGGCCAACTCAGGAACTCTGGGCCTTGTTGCCACTCTGACCCTTCATCGAGTTCCTCAGGAGTTGCTCCCCTTGTGATGATGTCTGCTATGTTCAGGTTGCCCTCAATCCACCTCCAGTCTTCCACTGGTCCAGCCTTCTGGATCTCTCCGATGCGGTTAGCGAAGAAAGTTTGGTAGCCATAGCTATCCTTGTGAATTGCTCCCAGGATTGTTTGGCTATCCACAAAGTGGACCCAGCGTGCGACCTTGATGCGGCAGTGCTTTACAAGGTATTTTTTCAGGCGGATCGAAAAGACAGCACCACATACCTCTGCCTTAATCACGTCTCCTTTCTGGTTGAGAGGGGTAAGCTTTGCTTTTGACTCAACCAGCCTCACTACGACCCCATTCTGCGTCTCCCAACGGAGATAGAGCACCACGCCGTAGGAAGCCTCACTCCCATCTGAAAACGTGACTCCCATTGGATGGCCTATGGCTCCAGTTGGTGTGAGGCTTCTTTCGAACCTGATCTGGGCAAGTCTCACATATTCTTCGAGGAGTCTTATGGAAGCCTCTTGTAGTTTTGGTGAGAGTGGGTCATCCCAAGTGTCCTTAACTGGACTGCTTATACTCGCTTCTTGGTAAGCTTCTCTCACAAGCATAACCCCTTTCTGCTTTGCGGGTGTGGCAAGACCAATGGGGTCGTAGAATCCAGCGATCTGGCTTAGCAGCATCCGACGGGTCAATGGGTTTGGAGTTTTACCTCTGACTTCCTCTTCGCGCAAATCGACTCCTGTTCTCATCTTTCCTCTCTTCTTTGAGAAATTTACAGAGGTCATCACACGAAGTTTGTCGGTCTCTGGTTCATAGCCGACTCCAAGTGCTTTGCTCTCTTCGTCCCGCATCTGGTTGGGTAACACCAGCGTTTTGGGCACACTCACAGTTGTCTTACTGATACTGGCATCAGTTGTGGTTGCTGACCTCCCACTTTGGCCTGATAAGACCCATGGCTTAAGGGAGAAGCCTCCAGCCTTTAAGATCTTTTCCACTCCTTTGGTGATTTTCTCCAGTATCTGCAAGTCATTGTGGGACGTCAAGATGTCATCCACATAACTATCTTCTACCACAACTCGGCGCTCCTCAACCATGGCTGCAAACTGGGGCAGGTTGGCTGTTTCTCTCATTGCCACCTGGGCGATACAACCAGCAGGTTTATCGCCAATGTTGACCTGACGACAGCAAAGACTTCGATCACCTCCTCAGGATTGTCTCTCCAGAGGAATCGATGGAGGTGTACTTCTTTGTCTTCTAACCAGACAGAGTTGTACATTTTTTTCACATCACCCAGTGCGGCGTACAACCCAGTCCTGAATCGCAGAAGCACGCCCCTTATCTGATTTAGGACATCAGGACCCTTGTACAGTAGGTCATTCAAACTTATTCCCATGAATTCTTGGCTACTGTTCCAGACAATTCTTACAGGGGTAGTGGTTGAGTGAGGATTAGGAGCAACTAAATGACTGATATACCACTTAGGTCCCTTCCAGCTATCGATTTCCTCCTGGGTGACATTAACGGCAGCCCCTCTTGAGACCATATCGTGGATTTGCTCTCTGTACGCAGCCTTCCATTCCGGCTCCCTCTCCAGTCGTTTCTCAGTGTTTAAAAAGGTCGCTTCCACTGCATGTCGATTGTCAGGCAGCGTTGTGGGGTCTCCTTTCCATGGGTAAGCTGCGTCCCAGTGAGGGGATTCGCTGTGCTTGTCAGCTTGCACGTAGGTGAGACATTCCTTTATTTTCTCCAAGTCTCTTTCCTCTCCTAGGGTCATTTCCTTGCCTCCAGGGGGGCACCTACCGCATCTGCAGCCACCACACTGAGGATCACAGGCGGCGCCAATACTGTCCCACTTGAACCATTCAAAAACTTCTTTGTTGGTAGTTGCAGTGTTTCGGAGGATTGCGTCTTCTTCCACCGAAACTCCACTGGGTCCTCCCGTCTTCACAAGAATCTCTTTGTACGCCCTTGAAGCTGTTCTCATTGACCTAGCGAAATGTGCTTCAGACCTGTGCACTGCTAGGTCTATCACTTCAAAGAGGTCAGGATGCGTTCCACCAACAGTCTTCCCAAGGGGACCATCCCAGAGGACGAGGTCTCCAACTACTCTGACTGGCTGTGGGACCAGGCGACCCTCTCTATGGCTAATCAACAGGTCGATCTTTTCGGGCCGGACCAAGTCCTTGAGTTGAACATTTGGAAAGAACTTCTGCAGTTGCTGTGGCGTGACAGCTTGGTTCACTTTCGCAACATCTTCCAAGCCGTAACAGAGGAGTTTGTGCTCTGCTATTGTACCTCTGGGAGTTTTTACTCTCAGCCTCAGGGTATATTTCATGGTAGTAATGGTTTTCTCCATCCCTCCAACACCTTGGACAATCAACTTAATGTTCTCACCATTTAGCTTGAGACGCTCTGCTGCTTTATTAGAGATATAATTAGTATCTGAAGCGAGATCAATCAACGTACCGACTAGCTGGCCAGAGTTTGTCGTCACATCCAGTAGCATCATTATGACAGGGCACTCTTTTGGCTCACAACCAATGCTAGCACACACTTTTGTTGTGATCTTATTTGAAAAGGCTTCTTTGAACTCTGCTCGCACCTCTGGAGAAAGTTTGGCAAGGAGCTCCTCCTGTTTGTTGGTTAGTCCAAGGCCCCGTTTCCCCAATTTTGCATCGCTCTGCTCTCCGCTCTTTTCCTCTTTCTTCTTGATCTGTGACTTTGGACAGAGCAAGTAATTGTGGTCTGAAGAGCCCTCTTTCTGTTAGTCATCCTTTGAGCATAGATACTTTTGTGTGCAGCCGCCATCGTCACCATGAAGGCGCAAGCACTTAAAGCATGCTCCTGCTCTCCTAAGCTGAGCCTTCTTGCCTGTCAGATTGAGCTTCTTGAAGACCTTGCAGGCGAACAGCCTACCTCCATGCTCGTTGTCTCCACATGTGATGCATGAGCTTGGTTGAGCGCCCTTTAGGGTGTTTCCTGATGTGGCTCTGGTGAATGCCCTCCTTTCTTTTTCCTTCTTGCTCCACCTCTCAGTATTGTCCGCCGGGCTAGGCTGTAGCTGGTCTAGCTCCTCGAGAATGTCCTCCTGCTTCTTCAAGTATTGCAGTAGACAGTCAAAGTGGTTGCGTGGTGAAAACCCGCTTCCAGGGTTATTTTTGTGTGTTAACCACTTTTCTTTCAGGGAGTCAGGAAGCTTACTTTCAATCGACTGCACAACCACTCGGTTCTTTACAGCATCTTCCTCCCCTAAGACTTGTAGGTCACGAAGAGCTCTCTCCACGGCTTGAATCAGTTCGATTGTCTTCCTCGGATGGTTTCCTTTGATGGGGCAAAGTCCTTGCACTTCTTGTGCAATCAGCAGCACTATTTTTGGCTTATTTCCATACTTGTTGTCCAGGAGCCTGAACACGTCTTTGGCGGATCCACAGCTGGACAATACGAGGTCCCTCTTGACTTTTTCATCTAGGCTTCCCAAGAGATGGAATTTTCTCACATTTTCCAATCCATGAGGGTTTCCCAGACGTTGCAAGTCCTCCCATTCAGCTTTCCAGCGGTAGTAATCCCTCATATTACCAGCAAACATGGGCAAGCGTGCACGTTCTAGGCTGATCTGGGGCCTGTAGTTGTAAGTCCCAACTGGCTCCTCCTGCTCCACAATTTTCACTTTTCCCAGTTTCCCTTCGTCGTCGGATTGAGAACCGCCTTTCCATGCCCACTCATCCCACAGTTTTTCACGCCTTTTCTTCAACTTCCGGATCTGGTCCTTTGACTCTGTTGCCTTGGACCGAGGGATCAAATCTTTCCACTCATCCAATCCTCGTTTGAAGTTGTTGACCTCCCGTTCCAGGTTCCTATGAATCAATTCACATTCCCTCCTGGTCATATGGTGGTGATCGGTGTCCTCGGCCTGGTCCATGGCTGATCCAGCCTCTTCAGTGAGGGTGGTAATATCCACCTCAGCGAACCTTGTCCAGAAGCTGATCAGGATGACTTGTTCAGTTTCATCAAACTTACAGTCACATTCTGCTGTTTTTCCCTCAATGTTTTCCGCCTTCTTTTTTGCTTCATCATCATCAACTTCTCTCAGGGCCATGGCATACTCAAACCCTGCATCTCTGACTCTGGAGTGATCCACTTTAAAGTTCCTCCACTCACTTCTCATTTCACTTTCCCCCAGTGCACTAGCTCTGGAGGTGAGGTAATTTGCTCTTCTAGTGAATGCAGTCTGGGCTGCTGACCGCTTCTGTTTTAGCCTCTCCAGCTCCTCCTCTGATGCTGCCATCTTGCCAACTTTTATAGCGTTTAACTCAAGCTCAAGTGTTTTCTGCCAACTGGGTTTAAGTAGTCCTTTAACTGTAGACTCTATCCTCTTCTTGGCTTTCACTCATTAATGATTTGCCTAGTAAGTCAACAGATGAGCAGACAGCTTTATGGGTGGACTGTTTGCTTATCAGAAGTTAGTCTCGTGACGAATGTTCTAGCACTTGCATTATCCATGTAAAGGAGAACCGTGGTTTATGACTGTTCGGATTTTCGTTATTTAGCCCTCCGAAAAGGCTCACCAGGAAGCACACAATGTCATGACTCGTGTTTTGTCCTTAATTTTATTTTAAATCAAATGACCACAGGTCATAAACCTGAAATACAACAAACAAGTAATGACAATATATTATTCAGATATATTATTTAGTATGTTATTCAAGTAATATAATAATAATGTAAATAATCAATCAAATAAGCCTGCAACACCATCAAAGATGTGGCGAATCTGGCTTAAAACAGCACCGACTACATCACCCAGAATGCCCAGCGCCAGAGGAGCATGCGCACAGTGACTCTGCCGTCACAGGTTGCTATGGACGCTGTCACAGGACACAGAACCCTTGCCACCACATGCCTCGTCCAAAGGATTTACACACAAACGCAACATAATGCGGCACTCCACCATGGATCACCGAACCAAACCACCGCTATCACCACCGCCACCAGAAACCAGCAGAGTGCGCCGAACAAATCAGCACAATGCAAATGGCTGATAATAATAGTCTAATGCTATATAGCATCTGGTTCGCTGAGCTACCGCACCCAGCGAGCTACAAGTTACTCCCGGCCAACTAACACCGACACAGTGAGGTAAACGTTCAGTGCACAAACATATAAGTGACAAACATCAACGCTAGACTGAGTAGTTCGCAGTTACATACCAACGGGCTGTGTGCTCCTGATGATTGTCTACGGTGAAGTGATTACCAGGTGCTGTTTATTTAAGTCTCTAGTGAAGCTGCGCATGCGCACATAACGTAACATATCTGAGCATCTAAGAAACTTAAAGAAATCACTCGTTCCCCATTTAATTGAACACATCAGACCCATTTGCTTCTCTTTTATCTATTTATATATATTTATTTATTTTTCTTTTCCTGAGTGAGCTAGAAATCTCAACAAAGACACAGCAGCTAAGAGAATGGGAGGTAGAAGACACAGCAGCTAAGAGAATGGGAGGTAGAAGACACAGCAGCTAAGAGAATGGGAGGTAGAAGACACAGCAGCTAAGAGAATGGGAGGTAGAAGACACAGCAGCTAAGAGAATGGGAGTTACAGTAGAAGACACAGCAGCTAAGAGAATGGGAGGAAGAAGACACAGCAGCTAAGAGAATGGGAGGTAGAAGACACAGCAGCTAAGAGAATGGGAGGTAGAAGACACAGCAGCTAAGAGAATGGGAGTTACAGTAGAAGACACAGCAGCTAAGAGAATGGGAGTTACAGTAGAAGACACAGCAGCTAAGAGAATGGGAGGTAGAAGACACAGCAGCTAAGATAATGGGAGTTACAGTAGAAGACACAGCAGCTAAGAGAATGGGAGTTACAGTAGAAGACACAGCAGCTAAGTCATTGATATAGATTAGGAATTGCAGCTAGATTTTTAGGAAGACTGCAAATGTTCAAATGAAAGGTAGAAAATTAGCTTGTCTTGGAATAAGATAAGCAATATAACAACCTGCATAGCAGTTTAACATTATAGTAATCACAAGTGATAGACTTATCTCCGGTACATTTCAGGAAATTTGAATCTGGATCAACACAATCATTATATTTATTGTTGGCTTCATTAATATCTAATGGGTTAAAGACCATGTTATCAGAGTTGATATCCTTGGCTTCATTAATATCTAATGGGTTAAAGACCATGTTATCAGAGTTGATATCCTGCCCAACTAAGAGAGCTACACAGTGGGAATCATCCAGAGAGTGGAAAGGAAACAGAAATGCATGCCTCACATGTCCAATACAACCACATATTGGTGTTAGTTTGATCAATGGGGTGCACTTCCTATGGAAGCCACATTGACACAGTCCACATAACACCACTGAAGACTATAAGAACAGTGTGTGTTTTAGGTCACGAGGTTAGGTGAAACACATGAACAAAGTAGAATAAATATGTGTGTGTGTGTGTGTGTGTGTGTGTGTGTGTGTGTGTGTGTGTGTGTGTGTGTGTGTGTGTGTGTGTGTGTATGTATGTGTGTGAGTCAGTTGACTATAGAGGAGTCATTTGCCATAGGCCTACAAGAGGCGGGGTGAACGACCAGCTGATCATACTTCAGGTATGCGATGTTACCTTTCTTCTGTTCTTCAATTAGTCGTGGCAGCAGTTCCTTTCTTTTGATGTTTACCTTTTCGGAGAAGTCTAAATTGATGAAGATTTTGGATCCCTTCAAGCACTACTGAGAATCTCCTCCTTGTCTTTGAACCTCAGCAGTTTCACCACTATAGATCTGGGCCATCCATTGGGGAAGAAAGTGCCATTGCTATGCACCCTCTCCATCTCCATGAGTTTAGGATCCAGATCTGGCCCTCTCCATCTCCATGAGTTTAGGATCCAGATCTGGCCCTCTCCATCTCCATGAGTTTAGGATCCAGTGTGAGTTGATCTGGCCCTCTCCATCTCCATGAGTTTAGGATCCAGTGTGAGTTGATCTAGCCCTCTCCATCTCCATGAGTTTAGGATCCAGTGTGAGTTGATCTGGCCCTCTCCATCTCCATGATTTTAGGATCCAGTGTGAGTTGATCTGGCCCTCTCCATCTCCATGAGTTTAGGATCCAGTGTGAGTTGATCTGGCCCTCTCCATCTCCATGAGTTTAGGATCCAGTGTGAGTTGATCTGGCCCTCTCCATCTCCAATTTGTGATGATTTGTGAGGAGTTTCTTGACCTTGACTTCTGTGCCATGCCGAGTTTCAGTCTTTACATCCTCAATTCCATCAATGAAATTGTTATTGCGCCTCGATTGGTTTTCGAGGTAGTCTCCTTTGGGAAGAGTGCTTGTCAAGTGTTAGGAAAATTGTGAAACCCTCAGACATGGTTTTAAATACGGTCTGGCTGGTGACTTTCGCACCCTTTAGCTCCTACGCTGTGTCCTACGCTGTGTACAAACTGTGTTTAAATTTCATTACATCCTTAAACAGATCATCAACTCGTTTGTTGGTAGAATCCATAAAGAGTTACTGGAAGGACTTCAAAGTAATTTTCCTGCTGATCTATTAGACGTTTATAGAACTCTTTGTTAATCCGGTAGTTCATGGAGTGTAATGCATGATACGTCCATTCCTCTTCCGCATTGAGATTTGCAGCGTTTTTCTGTCTAATATTAGCCATGCTGCTTGTTGTGAGCTAAAATGAGTTCGCAAACACAACTCGCCGCCCAAAAACAAGCCCCGCCAGTGAAATGGCAAACACACATAAACCACACAGACTTGATCACACATGCACCAGTACGATAAACAGAGAAGGATCCTGGCTGCACTTTACTAAACGAGCGGGAGATCACCAACTAGTTAGTGCTGTGGATACAAGCAGAATGCGGGGCAGTAAGCCAAAACACCGGTCAAAGATGCTTGGGAAAAACAGTGGTACGAGCATTCACTTACCCATGGAACGAGCAACGTGAACGAGCAATACCTGACTAAGGGGGGAGGGGGCGGTCAAATTGCCACAGGCACTGATCGCTGCACCTTGGTCTCATTAGCTGGCCTAAAATAGCAGTGTCTCTCCAAAAGGGTCCGCATGCAACATACAGTATGCACTCAGTCACACAAAGACTAACACACACACAGCTGACATCTGTGGCTACCTGGCTTTATGTAGCGATCACAATGACCCCAGCCAGATGAATGCTATCTACACTACCCCAGACAGATTAATTATATCAACACTACCCCAGCCAGATTAATCCTATCTACACTACCCCAGACAGATTAATCATATCAACACTACCCCAGCCAGATTAATCCTATCTACACTACCCCAGCCAGCCAGTTGAATCATATCTACACTACCCCAGACAGATGAATCATATCTACACTACCCCAGCCAGATTAATCCTATCTACACTACCCCAGCCAGTTTAATCATATCTACACTACCCCAGCCAGATTAATCATATCTACACTACCCCAGCCAGATTAATCATATCTACACTACCCCAGACAGATTAATCATATCAACACTACCCCAGCCAGATTAATCCTATCTACACTACCCCAGCCAGATTAATCCTATCTACACTACCCCAGCCAGATTAATCATATCTACACTACCCCAGCCAGATTAATCATATCTACACTACCCCAGCCAGATTAATCCTATCTACACTACCCCAGCCAGATTAATCCTATCTACACTACCCAGCCAGTTTAATCATATCTACACTACCCCAGCCAGATTAATCATATCTACACTACCCCAGCCAGATTAATCATATCTACACTACCCCAGCCAGATTAATCATACCTACACTACCCCAGCCAGTTTAATCATACCTACACTACCCCAGCCAGCCAGTTGAATCATATCTACACTACCCCAGACAGATGAATCATATCTACACTACCCCAGCCAGATTAATCCTATCTACACTACCCCAGCCAGATTAATCATATCTACACTAC
This sequence comes from Salmo trutta, assembly GCF_901001165.1. Lineage (NCBI taxonomy): Eukaryota > Metazoa > Chordata > Actinopteri > Salmoniformes > Salmonidae > Salmo > Salmo trutta. The sequence goes on along the minus strand of NC_042990.1, from coordinate 33,862,454 downwards.
CCCAGCCAGATTAATCATATCTACACTACCCCAGCCAGATTAATCATATCTACACTACCCCAG
>NC_042990.1:33844891-33857391 GCF_901001165.1 Salmo trutta | reverse complement strand
CCTGCTCAGGTAGACACACCGTGAAAATACACCGGCATGTAGCCACCGAGACATTTCTGTAACCATGCTAAGTAGATTTGGTGTAGAGCCAAGGTAAGGGTTGGACAGCTATCCAGCAGTGGGTTTGTGTTGTGTCATTCTGGAGCCCACCTGGCATGGTAGGGGTCCAAGCACCTGATTATTACCCAATACAAACAGAGGGCCAGGCACACATACAATGCTGCTATAATGAGCCCTATTCCCTATACAGCGCACTACATTTGACCAGAGCCCTATGGGTGAATAGGGCTCATTTCATACACAGCCAGAGTCTGAAGCAGCTCCTCTGTTCACACTAGCATACTATTTAGAATGCTTGACCAATACATGCTTCAACCAAAATGGTATAACAAGAATAGTAAATTGGATCAGTGATTCACAGTAACCCAACAATTAGCAAGAACAGTGAGACATAACAATTAGCAAGAGCAGTGAGACATTGATTGGTCATAGATACAGTTGAAGTGGGAAGTTTACATACACTTAGTTTGGACTCATTAAAACTTGTTTTTCAACCACCCCACAAATTTATTGTTAACAAACTATAGTTTTGGTAAGTCGGTTAGGACATCTACTTTGTGCATGACACAAGTTATTTTTCCAACAATTGTTTACAGACAGATTATTTAACTTATAATTAACTGTATTTCAAGGCCTACCTTAAAACTCAGTGCCTCTTTGCTTGACATTATGGGAAAATCAAAAGAAATCAGCCAAGACCTCAGAAAAAAATTGTAGACCTCCACAAGTCTGGTTCATCCTTGGGAGCAATTTCCAAACGCCTGAAGGTACCACGTTCATCTGTACAAACAATACTACGCAAGTAAACACCATGGGACCACGCAGCCGTCATACCGTTCAGGAAGGAGACGCCTTCTGTCTCCTAGAGATGAGCGTACTTTGGTGCGAAAACTGCAAATCAATCCCAGAACAACAGCAAAGGACCTTGTGAAGATGCTGGAGGAAACAGGTACAAAAGTATCTATATCCACAGTAAAACGAGTCCTATATCGACATAACCTGAAAGGCCACTCAGCAAGGAAGAAGCCACTGCTCCAAAATGGTTTGCAACTACACATGGGGACAAAGATCATACTTTTTGGAGAAATGTCCTCTGGTCTGATGAAACAAAAATAGAACTGTTTGGCCATAATGACCATCGTTATCTTTGGAGGAAAAAGGGGGAGGCTTGCAAGCCGAAGAACACCATCCCAACCGTGAAGCACGGGGATGGCAGCATCATGTTGTGGGGGTGCATTGATGTAGAAGGGACTGGTGCACTTCACAAAATAGATGGCCCCAAGCATAGTTCCAAAGTTGTGACAAAATGGCTTAAGGACAACAAAGTCAAGGTATTGGAATGGCCATCACAAAGCCCTGACCTCAATCCTATAGAAAATGTAACTAAAAACAAAAAAAGTGTGTCTGAGCAAGGAGGCCTACAAACCTGACTCAGTCAGCTCTGTCAGGAGGAATGGGACAAAATTCACCCAACTTATTGTGGGAAGCTTGTGGAAGCCTACCCGAAACGTTTGACCCAAGTTGAACAATTTAAAGGCAGTGGTACCAAAAACTAACTGAGTGTATGTAAACTTCTGACCCACTGGGAATGTGATGAAATAAATACTGAAATAAATAATTCTCTCTACTATTATTCTGACATTTCACATTCTTAAAATAAAGTGGTGATCCTAACTGACCTAAGACAGGGAATTTTTAATAGGATTAAATGTCAGGAATTGTGAAAAACTGAGTTTAAATGTAGTTGGCTAAGGTGTATGTAAACTTCCGACGTCAACTGTAGATGGGTCATAGATAGATGGGTTATAGACCTCAGCCATAAAAGAGGACAGACAGACAGACTTTCCTAACAATGACTCATTCTAAGACTTTCCTAACAATGACCCATGCTAAAACTATGACACTACATGTTATGTCATTTAGCAGATGCTCTTATCCAGAGCGACTTACAGGAGCAATTAGGGTTACGTGCATTGCTCAAGGGCACATTGACAGATTCACCTAGTCAGCTCGGGGATTCGAACCAGCAACCCTTCGGTTACTGGTCCAACCTCTTAACCGATAAGCGACCACCCAGCGTTCTACATTACTGCCACACAGTCATATTCAAACGAAAATCCTCTCTTCTTATCTTCTCCTTCCTCTCTTCTTATCCTCTCCCCCTATAATCTCCTTCTCCTTCCTCTCTCCTCTCCTTCCTCTCTTCTTATCCTCTCCTTCCTCTTTTCTTATCCTCTCCTTCCTCTCTTCTCCTTCTTATCCTCTCCTTCCTCTCTTCTTATCCTCCCCTTCCTCTCTTCTTATCCTCTCCTTCCTCTTTTCTTATCCTCTCCTTCCTCTCTTCTCCTTCTTATCCTCTCCTTCCTCTCTTCTTATCCTCCCCTTCCACTCTTCTTATCCTCTCCTTCCTCTCTTCTCCTTCTTATCCTCTCCTTCCTCTCTTCTCCTTCTTATCCTCTCCTTCCTCCCTTCTTATCTTCTCCTTCTTATCCTCTCCTTCGCTTCTCCTTCTCCTTCCGCTCTTCTTATCCTCTCCTTCCTCCCCTCTTATCCTCTCCTCCTTCCTCTTCATTATCTTCTTCATCCTCTCTTCATTATCTTCTCCTTCCTCTCTTCTTATCCCTCACCTTTTCCTCTATCCTTCTGCATTTCCCTCTCCTTTACCCTTCTCCATCTCTTCTCTCCTTCTACCTCTCCTCTCCCCTTCCCCCTATAGATGACTACTGACTGACATATGGCATGCCGAAGCATATGCACAGTGACAATAGGGTGCTTTAAATTCACGTTGTTTTTTCCATGTGGACAAAGAAAGCCGTTTAAAGTGGGAGTCTGGCTAGTTGTGGAATTGCAATTGACTGCTGTCGGACCCAGCCTCCATTATCAGCAGCTGCTCAAGCAAACTAATCACATCAGCTGTGGGTTCTATGGGCGACGTGTGAAAGGGAGATGACCCCTGTGTAGTCGTGATACACACAAAAATGCACACAGACACACTGTTGCGAATATGTGCAAACGTACAAACAAGGGTTGCAAAATTCCGAGAACTTTCAATAAATTCCCTGGTTTTCCAGAGATCCTGGTTGGATGATTCAGGATTTCCTGTTTATTCCCTCATGATACTGTGAATCCTCCAACTGGGACTTCGGGAAAACCAGGGAATATATTGAATGTTGCCAGAATTTCGCAACCCAGCACAAACAAAGACAAACACCCAAACGAAGACAAACACCCAAACGAAGACAAACACCCAAACGAAGACAAACACCCAAACGCACACTTGCACATGCACGCGCACACACCCAAATGCACGTGCGCACACACACACACACACACACACACACACACACACACACACACACACACACACACACACACACACACACACACACACACACACACACACACACACACACACACACAGCATCCAATAATTCAGAAGGTTGAATCTCATGGTAACGTCCCGGTCATCTGTCACAGACATGTTTCTAAAGGTTACTACTCGTTATGTGGGGAAAGGCCACTTCTCTGGCAGGTGTGGTGCCCTTTAAGAGAGCAGAGCTTCCTGAATTGCACAAGAAAGACTAACAACAAGTAAAACAAGAGGGGGGGGGGGGGTAATTGGCAAAATTGGAAGCGGTTTACTTCAGGCAGCACAGCACAGCACAGCCCTACCCAACACAACACAACAGTCAGTCAGGAAGGATTAAAGAACAACAGTGAGAAGCTAAACGCTCTACTATTCAAACTGACACAGTGGAAACAAGGAGAGAAGACAGGTAGATGGTGAAGAGGATACCAAGGAGAGAAGACAGGTAGATGGTGATGAGGATACCAAGGAGAGAAGACAGGTAGATGGTGATGAGGATACCAAGGAGAGAAGACAGGTAGATGGTGAAGAGGATACCAAGGAGAGAAGACAGGTAGATGGTGAAGAGGATACCAAGGAGAGAAGACAGGTAGATGGTGATGAGGATACCAAGGAGAGAAGACAGGTAGATGGTGAAGAGGATACCGAGGAGAGAAGACAGGTAGATGGTGAAGAGGATACCAAGGAGAGAAGACAGGTAGATGGTGAAGAGGATACCGAGGAGAGAAGACAGGTAGATGGTGATGAGGATACCAAGGAGAGAAGACAGGTAGATGGTGATGAGGATACCAAGGAGAGAAGACAGGTAGATGGTGATGAGGATACCAAGTAGAGAAGACAGGTAGATGGTGAAGAGGATACCAAGGAGAGAAGACAGGTAGATGGTGATGAGGATACCAAGGAGAGAAGACAGGTAGATGGTGATGAGGATACCAAGGAGAGAAGACAGGTAGATGGTGATGAGGATACCAAGGAGAGAAGACAGGTAGATGGTGAAGAGGATACCAAGGAGAGAAGACAGGTAGATGGTGAAGAGGATACCAAGGAGAGAAGACAGGTAGATGGTGAAGAGGATACCAAGGAGAGAAGACAGGTAGATGGTGATGAGGATACCAAGGAGAGAAGACAGGTAGATGGTGAAGAGGATACCAAGGAGAGAAGACAGGTAGATGGTGAAGAGGATACCAAGGAGAGAAGACAGGTAGATGGTGAAGAGGATACCAAGGAGAGAAGACAGGTAGATGGTGATGAGGATACCGAGGAGAGAAGACAGGTAGATGGTGATGAGGATACCAAGGAGAGAAGACAGGTAGATGGTGATGAGGATACCAAGGAGAGAAGACAGGTAGATGGTGATGAGGATACCAAGTAGAGAAGACAGGTAGATGGTGAAGAGGATACCAAGGAGAGAAGACAGGTAGATGGTGATGAGGATACCAAGGAGAGAAGACAGGTAGATGGTGATGAGGATACCAAGGAGAGAAGACAGGTAGATGGTGATGAGGATACCAAGGAGAGAAGACAGGTAGATGGTGAAGAGGATACCAAGGAGAGAAGACAGGTAGATGGTGAAGAGGATACCAAGGAGAGAAGACAGGTAGATGGTGATGAGGATACCAAGGAGAGAAGACAGGTAGATGGTGAAGAGGATACCAAGGAGAGAAGACAGGTAGATGGTGAAGAGGATACCAAGGAGAGAAGACAGGTAGATGGTGAAGAGGATACCAAGGAGAGAAGACAGGTAGATGGTGATGAGGATACCAAGGAGAGAAGACAGGTAGATGGTGAAGAGGATACCAAGGAGAGAAGACAGGTAGATGGTGATGAGGATACCAAGGAGAGAAGACAGGTAGATGGTGAAGAGGATACCAAGGAGAGAAGACAGGTAGATGGTGAAGAGGATACCAAGGAGAGAAGACAGGTAGATGGTGATGAGGATACCAAGGAGAGAAGACAGGTAGATGGTGATGAGGATACCAAGGAGAGAAGACAGGTAGATGGTGAAGAGGATACCAAGGAGAGAAGACAGGTAGATGGTGATGAGGATACCAAGGAGAGAAGACAGGTAGATGGTGAAGAGGATACCAAGGAGAGAAGACAGGTAGATGGTGATGAGGATACCAAGGAGAGAAGACAGGTAGATGGTGATGAGAATACCAAGGAGAGAAGACAGGTAGATGGTGATGAGGATACCAAGGAGAGAAGACAGGTAGATGGTGAAGAGGATACCAAGGAGAGAAGACAGGTAGATGGTGATGAGGATACCAAGGAGAGAAGACAGGTAGATGGTGATGAGGATACCAAGGAGAGAAGACAGGTAGATGGTGAAGAGGATACCGAGGAGAGAAGACAGGTAGATGGTGAAGAGGATACCGAGGAGAGAAGACAGGTAGATGGTGAAGAGGATACCGAGGAGAGAAGACAGGTAGATGGTGATGAGGATACCAAGGAGAGAAGACAGGTAGATGGTGATGAGGATACCAAGGAGAGAAGACAGGTAGATGGTGATGAGGATACCGAGGAGAGAAGACAGGTAGATGGTGAAGAGGATACCGAGGAGAGAAGACAGGTAGATGGTGAAGAGGATACCGAGGAGAGAAGACAGGTAGATGGTGATGAGGATACCAAGGAGAGAAGACAGGTAGATGGTGAAGAGGATACCGAGGAGAGAAGACAGGTAGATGGTGAAGAGGATACCGAGGAGAGAAGACAGGTAGATGGTGATGAGGATACCAAGGAGAGAAGACAGGTAGATGGTGATGAGGATACCAAGGAGAGAAGACAGGTAGATGGTGAAGAGGATACAGAGGAGAGAAGACAGGTAGATGGTGAAGAGGATACCGAGGAGAGAAGACAGGTAGATGGTGATGAGGATACCAAGGAGAGAAGACAGGTAGATGGTGAAGAGGATACCGAGGAGAGAAGACAGGTAGATGGTGATGAGGATACCAAGGAGAGAAGACAGGTAGATGGTGATGAGGATACCAAGGAGAGAAGACAGGTAGATGGTGAAGAGGATACCAAGGAGAGAAGACAGGTAGATGGTGATGAGGATACCGAGGAGAGAAGACAGGTAGATGGTGATGAGGATACCAAGGAGAGAAGACAGGTAGATGGTGAAGAGGATACCGAGGAGAGAAGACAGGTAGATGGTGAAGAGGATACCGAGGAGAGAAGACAGGTAGATGGTGATGAGGATACCAAGGAGAGAAGACAGGTAGATGGTGATGAGGATACCAAGGAGAGAAGACAGGTAGATGGTGAAGAGGATACCGAGGAGAGAAGACAGGTAGATGGTGAAGAGGATACCAAGGAGAGAAGACAGGTAGATGGTGATGAGGATATAATGGAGAGAAGACAGGTAGATGGTGATGAGGATACCAAGGAGAGAAGACAGGTAGATGGTGATGAGGATATAATGGAGGGAGGACAGGTAGATGGTGATGAGGATATAATGGAGGGAAGACAGGTAGATGGTGATGAGGATACCAAGGAGGGAGGAGGAGGAAAGCAGGGGATGAGTAGTAGTGGAAGTTAGGAAGCAGTAGCAGTGATAGTACCTGGAGCACAGCACATGGGAAAGGGGCTGCAGCCGGGTCTGGACTCCACGGGAGCTGGTCCCTCTGCTCTCTCTTTCCCGGGCCCCACGGCCTGCCAACACCTCGAGGTCTCACAGAAACGCATAGAGGCCAGGGCTTCCACCTTCCCTACACAACACTAAACACCCCACTGAATAACCAATCAACGTCTACTCCACACTGCCCCTAATCCTCTTCACCTAGGACCCAGTCCAATCCACACAGCCCTAGTTCAGTCCACCCTCTCCCCCACTCTACTCCACCACTCAAGCACTGGTCCAGAATCAGCACTAGGATCTGGCAGGGGGAAGGAGCTCAGAGAAACACATCCAGAGAGAGGGAGTACCAGCCAAGCCCTGGTCCAGAATCAGCACTAGGATCTGGCAGGGGGAAGGAGCTCAGAGAAACACATCCAGAGAGAGGGAGTCCCAGCCAAGCCCTGGTCCAGAATCAGCACTAGGATCTGGCAGGGGGAAGGAGCTCAGAGAAACACATCCAGAGAGAGGGAGTCCCAGCCAAGCCCTGGTCCAGAATCAGCACTAGGATCTGGCAGGGGGAAGGAGCTCAGAGAAACACATCCAGAGAGAGGGAGTCCCAGCCAAGCCCTGGTCCAGAATCAGCACTAGGATCTGGCAGGGGGAAGGAGCTCAGAGAAACACATCCAGAGAGAGGGAGTACCAGCCAAGCCCTGGTCCAGAATCAGCACTAGGATCTGGCAGGGGGAAGGAGCTCAGAGAAACACATCCAGAGAGAGGGAGTCCCAGCCAAGCCCTGGTCCAGAATCAGCACTAGGATCTGGCAGGGGGAAGGAGCTCAGAGAAACACATCCAGAGAGAGGGAGTCCCAGCCAAGCCCTGGTCCAGAATCAGCACTAGGATCTGGCAGGGGGAAGGAGCTCAGAGAAACACATCCAGAGAGAGGGAGTCCCAGCCAAGCACTGGTCCAGTTTAAGGACTGAAATGGGGACAGGAGGAACAAGGTGGAGATGGATCAACACTGTGTTGTTAAGAAGTTTCCCATCCACTCCACTGATACTGAATATACAGGTTCCTATGTTGTTCTGCTACTTCTGTCCCTGGGTGGCCCCTTCTGTTCGTCTGTCTGGCTGGTCAGCCTTACTAAGCCTCTCGCTGTGAGTCTTCCGCCAGAATACTAATCCTGCCCCCCGCCCTGGCGCCCGCCCCACAACCAACACAGGAGGAGAAAAGGAGAGCAGAGTCAGAAAACTATTCCACAATAACACAAGTAACTGGACTTCCGTTGCTCCACTTTGTATACATACCGACGCAAGAGGCCATTAATATGCTAATCTGAGCCACCCCCCTGCAAATCAACACTGACCCTGGGTCAGCTCTACCACCAGAGGAGGCCCTGTGTGTGTACATCAAGATACCCATCCCCAAGCGCCTGGCAACACGCCAAGCACTCCTCTACTCCACCACTCCACCCCTCCACTCCACCACTCCACTCCTCCACTCCACCAATCCACCACTCCTCCACCCCTCCACTCCACCACTCCACCACTCCTCCACTCCACCACTCCTCCACTCCACCCCTCCACTCCACCACTCCTCCACCCTTCCACTCCACCACTCCACCACCCTTCCACTCCACCACTCCACCACTCCTCCACCCTTCCACTCCACCACTCCACCACTCCTCCACTCCACCATTCCTCCACTCCACCATTCCTCCACTCCACCATTCCTCCACTCCTCCACTCTTCCACTCTTCTTGTCAGATCTAATAGGAGTGATAGCTAGGGCCGGAGGATCAAGATCGAGGTTTTGTTTTGTGTTTCTCCATCTGAAAAAACCCTCCAGGTAAAATCAATCTACATCCCACACAGAGTCAATCTACATCCCACACAGAGTCAATCTACATCCCACACAGAGTCAATCTACATCCCACACAGAGTCAATCTACATCCCACACAGAGTCAATCTACATCCCACACAGAGTCAATCTACATCCCACACAGAGTCAATCTACATCCCACACAGAGTCAATCCACATCCCACACAGAGTCAATCTACATCCCACACAGAGTCAATCTACATCCCACACAGAGTCAATCTACATCCCACACAGAGTCAATCTACATCCCACACAGAGTCAATCTACATCCCACACAGAGTCAATCTACATCCCACACAGAGTCAATCTACATCCCACACAGAGTCAATCTACATCCCACACAGAGTCAATCTACATCCCACACAGAGTCAATCTACATCCCACACAGAGTCAATCTACATCCCACACAGAGTCAATCTACATCCCACACAGAGTCAATCTACATCCCACACAGAGTCAATCTACATCCCACACAGAGTCAATCTACATCCCACACAGAGTCAATCTACATCCCACACAGAGTCAATCTACATCCCACACAGAGTCAATCTACATCCCACACAGAGTCAATCTACATCCCACACAGAGTCAATCTACATCCCACACAGAGTCAATCTACATCCCACACAGAGTCAATCTACATCCCACACAGAGTCAATCTACATCCCACACAGAGTCAATCTACATCCCACACAGAGTCAATCTACATCCCACACAGAGTCAATCTACATCCCACACAGAGTCAATCTACATCCCACACAGAGTCAATCTACATCCCACACAGAGTCAATCTACATCCCACACAGAGTCAATCTACATCCCACACAGAGTCAATAATCCCACCAGAGTCAATCTACATCCCACACAGAGTCAATCTACATCCCACACAGAGGAGGAAGGAGGAAATGATGAAAGGTTTACTATCACCAACACGTAAACACAGGGAAACAAAAGGCTATAGTTTTCTACAGGGCAAGTGTAGTTGTGTGTGTGTGTGTGTGTGTGTGTGTGTGTGTGTGTGTGTGTGTCGTGTATGTGTGTCGTGTGTGTGTGAGAGAGATGAGTGAACAAGAGCGGTCAGCCATGACACCAGTACCTCCCTCATACTAGGCCAAGCAGCTTTCCTATAATACATTGCTTGTACAGTAGTCTACTTGACAGGGGAAATTGAATTACTGTGTGTTTGTCCATCACATGCCTGTTTCCCTGTGTCTCTCCGTGGTCTGAATGAGGAGGAACCCCGTGCCTGTTTCCCTGTGTCTCTCCGTGGTCTGAATGAGGAGGAACCCCGTGCCTGTTTCCCTGTGTCTCTCCGTGGTCTGAATGAGGAGGAACCCCGTGCCTGTTTCCCTGTGTCTCTCCGTGGTCTGAATGAGGAGGAACCCCGTGCCTGTTTCCCTGTGTCTCTCCGTGGTCTGAATGAGGAGGAACCCCGTGCCTGTTTCCCTGTGTCTCTCCGTGGTCTGAATGAGGATAAACGACAGGAGATCTGGCAGCATGGATTTAGTACCAGGGGTCTCCCTCTCTCTCCCCATCTCACACACAAGCTTTATGCCTGACAAGTCACTCAAAGAAGTAGAGAAATGGGAAAGAAAAAAGAGAAAGAGGGTGTAGAGAGAGGGAGAGAGATAAAGAGGGGAGGTAGAGAGGGGGAGAGATAAAGAGGTAGAGAGAGGGGGAGAGATAAAGAGGGGAGGTAGAGAGGGGGAGAGATAAAGAGGTAGAGAGAGGGGGAGAGATAAAGAGGGGAGGTAGAGAGAGGGAGAGAGATAAAGAGGAGGTAGAGAGAGGGGGAGAGATAAAGAGGGGAGGGAGAGAGAGGGAAAGAGATAAAGAGGAGGTAGAGAGAGGGGGAGAGATAAAGAGGGGAGGGAGAGAGAGGGAAAGAGATAAAGAAGGGAGGTACAAAGAGGGAGATAGATAAAGAGGGGAGGGAGAGAGATAAAGAGTGTAGGTAGAGAGAGAGAGGGAGCGATAAAGAGGGGAGGTAAAGAGAGAGAGGAGGTAGAGAGAGAGAGGGAGAGCTAAAGAGGGGAGATCGAGAGAGAGGAGGAAGAGAAAGAAAGAGGAGGAAGAGAGAGAGATGGAAGGTAGTGAGAAAGAGAGAGAGAGCAAGAGAGAGAGCGAGAGAGACAGAGAAAGCGAGCAATATGTTTGGAACATTGAATCGCAATAAAAATCACAGTATCGAATCACTATACATATCGAATCGTGAGAATTGCTTATACATATCACATGGGCACCTATATCATATCATGAGGTCCCTGGCAATGCCTAGCCCTAATCCCTATATAGTGTACTACTTTTGACCACAGCCATAGGGACTATGGTACCTATTTAGGACACAGAATAGGATTTTCATATCCAGCAGACTAGCCAGAAACTTTGGTCGCAATCCTTGAAAATAGCACTAAGCATTTTGGACTTCTCATGGTCGGTACTAACACAGCAATGATTTCAATGAAAGTTGTTCACCCAAAGTTTAATCTATGGATAATATTATAGCCTTATAGATAGTGGGGAAAAAAACAGATTCCCTATGTCATAGACTACGTTTGATTATATCCCATAGGGCCCTGGTCCAAAGCAGTGTGCTATGAAGGAAATGGGGTGCCATTTCAGAGTCAACCTGTTTTCATGTAAACTAGCACGTGGCACCACAGACGAGCCTGCGTGGCCAAGTTCATTTAGAAGGCAGAGAGTTCTGCTGCTGTTTGTTGAATCATTTTCTTCTTACTGAGGAGGAGCCGTGGCTGGCTGCTGCAGCTACAATAGGTATTCATGTGGACTGCTGCATCTACAATAGGTATTCATGTGGACTGCTGCATCTACAATAGGTATTCATGTGGACTGCTGCATCTACAATAGGTATTCATGTGGACTGCTGCATCTACAATAGGTATTCATGTGGACTGCTGCATCTACAATAGGTATTCATGTGGACTGCTGCATCTACAATAGGTATTCATGTGGACTGCTGCATCTACAATAGGTATTCATGTGGACTGCTGCATCTACAATAGGTATTCATGTGGACTGCTGCATCTACAATAGGTATTCATGTGGACTGCTGCATCTACAATAGGTATTCATGTGGACTGCTGCATCTACAATAGGTATTCATGTGGACTGCTGCATCTACAATAGGTATTCATGTGGACTGCTGCAGCTACAATAGGTATTCATGTGGACTGCTGCAGCATTCCAAATGGCACACTGTTAGCTACATAGTGCACTATATAGGGAATAGGGCGCCATTTGGAATGCACAGCGGAGCAGGGGAATCGAGGGGGGACAGAGCCCCCAGAAACAGCCGTGGCAGACACACAAAGGGGGCTATGACTGCACCCCACGGAGAGGGAGAGGTGCTCCTCCCGTTCAGCTATTCAGAGGGTCACATCCGGCCCCCTGTTCCCAAACACAAAAGCCTCTCACTATCCCCTCCTCCTTGATTCCTATTCCCATAGCAGGAGCCCAGGCTGGGACATGTGTTACCAATCCACACACACACCAGATTGGAAGCATTGGGTGAGAAGTAGGCATATGCAACCATGCACACACAGAGACACACACACACACAGACACACACACACAGAGACACACACAGAGAGACACACACACAGAGACACACACAGAGA